>NC_142601.1:40182076-40456099 GCF_041222555.1 Hakea prostrata | reverse complement strand
AGACATTTAGATAACCCCTTATCTAGTTTCACAACAGACCAGTAGGTGTACTAATCAATAAACAACTAGACAACTTCTCAGGGATTAGGTTAGTCTTCTTGATGAATGCAAGATGACATGAACGAATGAGATGCACCCGTATCAAATAAGACAAATGCGGAAATAGAAGCGACTAACAATGTACCCGTAATCACATCATGGCTTGGATCCCGCTCAAGACCGGAAATACTGAAAACTCTACCGGAGGGAGGAGCAGGAGCACTCTTCACCACGGGGCGAGGCCGGCGGGAGCCGCTTCGGACAGCACGAGCGAAATGACCAGCTTGCTTGCAGAGAAGCAAACGGGATTGCTGGATCCAACAGGGGTGGCTGCAACAGAGGGCTTCCCGAACAAAAGGCTTTGCACTTGCACTTGCACTAGCACTTGCCGGTGGTCGGTTTCCGCCATACCGTCTAAACTGGCCGGGCTGCTGAAAACCCGTGTTCCGACCTACACTCTTAGCCCGAAAGGTAGGAGTGGGGGTAGGGTGTAGGTCTCACAAAATGACGGTCATTGCGATCCACCAAACCAGAATTCCTTGATCGCCAAGGCTTTTGCACACGAGCACTTTCCTTCTCTCGTTTCTTCCAACTTCTTCGAGTTCTCGCACCACTTGAGCATAGCTCACTATAGGCTGGACCGTGAGGTAAGCTTTAATGGCAGGGCGCAGTCCTTTGAAGAACTTCTTTGCTTTGGCGAGGTCTTCCTTCAAAGAATCTGGAGCAAAGAAATGAAGCTCCTCGAACTTCGTTGGTACTCCAACACGACAGAGTTCCTTGAGTCGGAATCATAAACTCAGCTTCCTTCGCATCCTTCACCGCCTCGGGAAAGTAGTTCATACAAAAAGCCTCTTTGAATAACTCCCCAAGTTACAACTCCTGCATGCAAACCTTCCAAAACAGACGAGTGGAGATCCACCATGCATCAGCTTCTTGTTGCAACTTCGCTCAAGAAACAAAATCTTCGAGCTTCCGAGCATTGCAGATGTCGGAAAGCCTTCTCCAACTCACGAAGCCACTTGTTAGGAAACAAGGGGTCCTTGGTAACTCCAAGAAAGTGGGTACTTGCATCTTCGGAAAACTCTCCATCAAAGTAGTATGAGGAGTTCCAGCTAAACCTCCCGCATTCAGGATCGCGGCATGAGGATTCACATTAGCACCAGCCCGGGTCTCATTATGCAGAGTCATGAAACCCACCAACATCTGGTTGAACCGAGCCGCTTGTCGTCGCATCATATTGCCCATAATATTGGCAATATCTCCGAAACTTCCAACATCCGGGGCACCAGGGATCTCATGAGTACCCCGATCAACATTTGGTATCTCACCACCTCCATGAGGTACTTCACCACCTCCCTGAGGTACTTCACCACCTCCATGACCACTGGATTCACCACGCCCACTTCTCGTAGTAACCATTCGCAAAAACCGAGAACATCAAAATACCGAATTTCGAAGATTCAACATAAACCACAAGTCCAAATGATTTGAAAACTTAAATCATGCTCAAATATATCCATATAGTCATCAAACAATATTCCATAAGGCAAAAATCACATTTTCCAAAAATTCAACAGCAAATGAGGTCACCGTGACCATTGGTCGAATTGGTGAGTGACCCACCGATCAATGAGTCGACCAATGCGTGATAATGCGAAAATTCGCATTATAAGCCTCATTTTCACATTCCAACCTCATTCTAACTTCTTCCAAAGGTGAGAGAGCTCTAGGGAAAATCTCCAAGAGTTCCCACAAGTGTTCTTGAGGTGATTTAGTGCTTCAACAACAACACCACAACACACCATCTTCACAAACAAGGTAAACCTCTTAATCTTCCTTCCATTTTCATCTTCTCATGCTTGCATTTCAATAAAACCATGTTTTACTTGTATCCAATGCTAGAAATCATGCTTAGGAATGCTTAGAAACATATTCCCTAGGTTTTAAACACAATGCCATGCATAGACAACAAGTTTTAACACATTGGTGCTCATCTCGCAAAGTTTTATACCGAAATCGATATCTTTAGAAAAATTTCGTTTTCTCTCAAACCGCTTGGAATTTTCGCACGAGATCAAATGCTACATGCTCAAGATGACATTGTAGATAGGTCCATACAATTTGATTTAACCAATTTCAACTTTTCAAAAATCCAATTTTGACCTAAATTGCAAAATCCCCAAATTTCCTTCTTGCTGAATTTTTCGCTTTAATCCAAGTTTTCGATCGATTTTCATCAAACAAACTTCATAGACATGAAATTCCAAGTATTGCGCACATGCTAGTATGTTCAAATCAAATTTCCCCCAAATTTGAAATTTTCCGAAAAATTACGAAAATACCCTCTTTGGCTCAAATCTTAAAATAGCACTAATTGGAATTGTCTCTTGTCTCTTTCACGGATACACTATGCAAAGGGGAGGGCGAGGACGAGGTAGAGGTCGTGGTCGCATCGTAGGTGCTCTTAGGGGCAGAGGTCGGGCTCCTTTCGAGCCTAGACGGGGAGGTTAGGAGACCGGACATGTTTGACACACCTCGGCCGAGTTCCTGTACGAGGCCTACTTCAGCTATCGCAACATCGAGATGGGACGTCTACTTCACTTACGCCAGCTCGGAGCCTTTAGGATTCGGCAGAGGTTCGACACATTACAGTGGACTCATCTCTTCACCGAGGATCTACCGGTATACCCGGAGCTAGTGAGGTTGTTCTTCAGCAACCTTACTTACACAGAGGAGGCTCGAGGCCAAGGACATCCACTTAGACTTGTCCTCGGGAGCCGGGGTCTTCCGGACTCGGATTCGCTTCTCTACCCGGACACCGGCTGAGATCTTGCAGGGTTCCTTACTATCCACAGCAGTGTGTGTGGATACCTGCAGGAGCAGATCCGGACAGCCATCCGATGCCGTACGAGCTTCGCGAGATATGCTCTACGCTATG
Source organism: Hakea prostrata (assembly GCF_041222555.1). Taxonomy (NCBI): domain Eukaryota; kingdom Viridiplantae; phylum Streptophyta; class Magnoliopsida; order Proteales; family Proteaceae; genus Hakea; species Hakea prostrata. The sequence continues at coordinate 40,453,122 of NC_142601.1, read as the reverse complement.
GGATAGCCGTCGATGCTTCACACCGTGGACTAGCGGACGGATGACGGGTTCTGCACGTATTATCGGTCGCATAGTCGGCCGAAACATCATGCCGAAGCCGGACATCACCATCGGGTCACAGTGATGGAGGCCTTAGTCATCTACCACATCTACATGGGCTTCGAGATCGATCTCTCCTACATCATTCAGCAGGTCATGCTGGACTTAGTTCTGCGGCCTAGCATGCGGAACCTTTGCTATGGGAGGCTTCGACTTTGATCTTCGGGCATTTCGGGGTGAGTTTCGAGGATACACCAGTGGACACTAGATCACGGGGATACCTTATTGGGACTCGGACCATTCGTCGGATGAGACTACAGCGGTCAGAGAGATCTCCTGGTCCGAGAGGGTGAGGATGATGATGAATCGGAGGATGAGGATCGGGGATCGGAGGATGGAGGAGAGGATATCGGTCCCGATAGTGATGATCAGGCCGGAGATGATGCAGATATGCACGAGGCTGAGCCTCGTGCATCACGAGTTTCCTTCATCACACTTCGAGGTAGGTGGCCCTTCGCATGCGGTTCCGGAGACTTCGGATCTTGGTGCACAGATGAGATCGATGACTTCCATGCTAGAGAGAATGGAGGTCGGACGAGAGCAGATGTACGAGAGGATGGAGTCACGACGGGATAGGATAGAGCATCGGGTGACTCAGCTAGCGAGAGGAGTTTAGAGCATACAGAGATCAGAGCGGATCACCTAGATAGACTGTACCTTAGGATTTCCATTTATGCGTTTCAGATGTAATCGTTGTAAAAACTTTTGAAATTAATGAAGTTCATTTTGTTTCTCTTTAATTATTGTATGTTATGCAACTTTCTTTCCCTTGCATTAGTGACATTTGTCAAGTATAATTATGGTATGTTATTCAGAAATGTTCTGTTATACCTCAAAGGTCAAGTTTCTAATTCAGTGTTCTATTATTCACTTCTAAGAGTAGAAGAGTCATTTCAGATCAATGACTCAGGAATGTTCAGTTGTTGTCTTTTGTGGTTAGGATCTCCTCGAACCTTGGGCTCCGATACCAATCTGTCACGCCCTCCTAGCCGGTACCCTATCTGGCATACCCGAGAGTGTGATCCACAGCTCGAAGATCAGGTATCGAGTGATCAACCTCCCACATAAACAATAACATAATCATGAACAATCATAACAAGAGTGCGGAAGATAAATCATAGATCCAATAAAGAAAGAATGAATCATAAATGAATTAGAATACTAAATATAATCAGAGTATCAAACAGATAAGTAAAGCGAGGCAAAAATCCCACTTTACAACCAGCGGAAAAGTAGCTCTAAAAGAATAAACTAGACAAAACCTAATCCCAGTAACAAGTACATTGGGTAACTAAATTGTTCTCCACTTTATAGACAACATCCTTGTAAGTGTAAATCTCATAAATAGCACAAGGACGCTTCCACTCAATGGTCGGACTAAGCATCGTACGGAGCATAACCACTCGTGGAATCTTCAGAGTAATTGTGGTAACCGCAATCACCTTCCTGGAGATATGCCTCTTCGCCTTGCGCTTCTTCATAGGGACCGTCATAGTACTCAGTACCTGCAGGATAGTCTAACAACATTGTACAATAAAGGAATGAGTTTCAAAGAAACTCAAGAAGGGCGATTAAAATCCATAATAACATAAATGGCGGGAATTCCGGAACAAACATAAATGCAATATGATATGAGACAAACAATGAATGAATGAATCTAACTCTATGTATGCTGGTCTCTATTGGCAGACATGCTTTAAGTCATAGCACCGTACTTCTTTAGGAAAGTCCACTCACATCCTCAACCATTTAAGATATCTTGGATTCTCTCACGGGTCATTTCACCGGTCTCGAGCAGCCGATTGGTAATGGGTCCTTCATCCCTCGGGACAAACCTTGGCGGGGGGGTTAAGTCAACACACTCTCTCACAACCATTTGGTATAAGTACTGGCGCATGTCGGGGTAAAACCTAGCCAAATGCAAGTCTTCTACTTAGTTACATCAAGTCGGATCCAGATACTTCCATTCCTCGTCCCCGACGATCCTTTCCGGTATCCTTCACACTAGAGTCGGCGTATCCTATGGCACCGACCAACTCGGACTACGGACTCATCAACCCTATTGGTTATCCACATATGGTAAACGGGAAGCTCTCACGTCCTCTCACGGGTTGGTTACCGGTCTTAAGCGCCCGTGAGCCCAAGTCTAATCATATGCAACCCTACCAATAAATGGCCCCCACAATGTGATTCCTGTCCTCTCACGGGTTGGTTACCGGTCTTGAGCGCCCATGAATCCCCATTGCTACCACGGGTCGTTCGGTCTCAATACCCCTCCGATTAGGGTCTGACATAACAGGACATCCTAGCCAAACACTACTAGACAATCCTAGATATGTCATCCAACAGTTTAGGAAGGTGTCCAGAGGGCATCTCCGGAAACATCCCATAATATTCCCGTAGTAGTCCAAGGACAGAAGTGTCAAAAGGACACCTCTCCTTTCCAAACCATACTTAAGCATACACATGCATCAATTCATATCATCACATATATGGTAACTTCATATATGGAAAGAAATCAATAATTACAATCATTTGTATAACATTGGTAAGTAAATCATACATGAATCAATTTAATATGAATAAGTAATGCTACTGTAATCAAAATTATGCAACAGTAGTATATCATTGTAAGAATCTAATTTAGGAATCATATCTATGATATTCAAATATAGAAACTAGATTCATGCTATCTATGTAATTAAGGAAATAACCATCCTTACCTTTTATAACTCGCAAAGGAATCCTAAGAAATCAAGTAAGATCTTGGCAAACTTGAGAAGAAGGTCCTAAACAAGTATATACAACATATTAGGAAAGATCCCTAACGGAAAAGATATCAAAACATCCGAAACAGACCAAATCTGGAGTTGCTGTACTCATTGGTCGAGTGGATTGGTCGAGTGGTCCAGTCGACCAATCAGTCGACCAATGCAGACAGTAGCCTATAAAATCAGAGTTTTAAGATATGAAATCCGAATTTGGTGGTTCAAAAGGGTACTAATCAAGGGGTAGACTACATCAGTAGTATTCTAACAAATAGGGGACCTCAAAACACTAATCCAATCAAGGTATCAAGATCCAAATTAGGAAACAAAAAGTTACCATAATTAAATCAATCATGGATCTTGATGAATTTGAAATAGAAAACAAAGACAAGAACAATAGGAGGATGGATCATTGCTTTCGGTAATGGTATCATGAAAACATACATAGATCTTCATGGAATAAGGCTTAGAAGCATAAATCTAAATAAGGAAACAAAACCTACCATATATGTAACTACGATGCATCATGAAGAACACATAGTATGGTAGAAGAGAACAACTAGAAATCTATAGATTATGGATCATGGAAAGAAAACACAGTAATTAACTACTAACATGATCAACATAGAAGATCCAAAGAGATCAGAATTCAGATTAGAAGTTTAACAGAGATTAGATCATGGTTTGATCATGATTCCTTCAAAAGCTTGCAATGATCATGGTTAAGATCATTGTTCTAGCCTCAAATCCTTAGGATGATCATGAGAACATGTTCAGAGATGTTTGCAATAGAGAATGCAGCATCTCTTCTACTGTCTCAACTCAAAAAGGAAAGAAAACAAAGATGGAGGAGAAGAAGAGAGAGTAGACATACCTTTTGATGCAAAAAGAAGAGTTTCGACGAAGATCCGTCAAGAAAACACCAAGGATGCAAGAGAGATGACTTGCAGAGGTCTTTGGTTCGTTCAGAGAGTTTGGAGGCAGCAAATACGAAGTGGACTCGAGATTGGACTTAAATAGAGCAAGAACAACCTAATTGCCAAAGACAAGCACTCATTGGTCGAGTGGATTGGTCGACTGGCCGAGTCGACCAATCAGTCGACCAATGCTGACAGCAAGACCAAAACAGGGAATTGAAGGCCCAGATCAAATCCAATCTTAAAGGGGTTTTGCACACAAGTCAAGTGACTTACCTAATAGGTAGAAATGCCTTCAAACCAAGATAGAGAGCACTCCAAGTCCATCAACTAATTAGATCTTCATCAGGATTCAGTTTCCATAAATAGAACCTCATCATCAACTTTCATGGATTCAAAGCCAGACACCAAGTCCTCTACTGGGATGGCCCAAAGCTGACTTCTTACTTTACTTCGGGTCATCGGACCTACAAATAACAAGGTTTCTGGGTCAAGGTTAGGGCTGGGTTTTACAGGGGGTTAAGTCACCACTCTCTCACATCACCATTGGTCTAAGTACTGGCACATGTCAGGGTTAAGCCTAGCCCAATGCAAGTCATCTACTTAGTTGCATCAACTTAGATCCAGATATGTCCATTCCTCCCCTCTCGGGATCCTTTCCGGTATCCTTCACACTAGAGTCAGTGTATTCCCTCTCGGACTACGGACTCATCAACCCTATAGGTTTTCCACATATAGTAAACGGGAAGCTCTCATGTCCTCTCACGGGTTGGTAACCTGTCTTGAGCGCCCATGAGCCCAAGTCTATCCATATGCAATCCTACCCATAAATGGTCCCCATAATGTGATTCCCGTCCTCTCACGGATATAACTCATAGGTCTCAGCGCCCGTGAATCCCCATTGCTGCCACGGGTTGTTCGGTCTCAATACCCTTCCGAATCGGGTCTAATATAATGGGGACATCCTAGCCAAACACTGCTAGACAACCCTAGGTATGACAACCAATGATTCGGGAAAGCGTCGATGGGCATCTTCAGAGAACATCCCATACTATTCCCGTTGATGTCCAAGGACAGAAGTGTCAAAAGGACACCTCTCAATCCCAAACGATACCTAATCAAGCACATTCTCAGATCAGTCATGACATACAAAATCAACAACTCATCATACAAAGAGAATGTAAAAGCATAATCCAATCATTAAACCATATGCAATAATAATCATTTCATATAATCTTGAATAATGAAAAAGAAGACATAAGTGAAGTGCTACTGTACTTACAGTACTACATCAGAAGTATAAAATACAAGAACAGTAAATAAACTCAGAGTTTCTTATAGTAGAAACCAAAGGGTACGCAATCTATGTTATTATGAAATAACTGTCCTTACCTTGATTATCGTCGAAGATAATCCAAAGATCAAAGAGAGAGGCTCCGAACTTAGCAATTAAACCCCTAACAATCATAGATATAACATTAGGAAATAATGCCTAAAAGATCAGAGAGCAAACGAATCAAACTGAGCAAAAAAAAAAGCTACTGACTTCATTGGTCGATTGATTGGTCTACTGACCCAGTCGACCAATCAGTTGACCAACAGAGTCAGTACGAAGCAAATATGGGAATTCTGATCCGAAACTCAATCTAAAGGGTTCGAACTTGGAGGAAAACTGTAGGATAGTATTCTAACACTTAGACTAAGGGAGTACAGATTGGGCACTAATAATGATCAAGAACATTACCTTCAAATTAAAATCATGGTTTCCCCAATTGGGTGAAAACCCTAGAATTCGATGAAAATAAACTGTGGAAATCACGGCAAAGACAAGGGATGATTTAGATCTCATCCAAGAAAAAGGTAATTAGAATCAAACACAAGTACGTCATGAAAATTAGATTCGGTCGGCTAAGAAATCAGATCCATAAGAAGAACTAGGGTTTCAAACGGATCTTACAAGAATTAGGGTTGAGATCTCTATACTAATCATAAACCCTAAAGAAAAAGAATGAGATCATGAAAGAGATGGTTGCAAGAATGCAACATCTTCTTCCCAATCTCAAACAAGAATAAGATCGAAGAACGATAAATCACAACACTTAATGATTACTAACCTTGAATTGGCATATCTGAGATGAGAGACTTCAGATCTTGCGGAGGAATCTTCAAAATCACCGAAGAGAGTTTCAAACGAGTCTTCCCACGTTCTCAGAGTGTTTTAGAGGCAGAGGATACTAAGAAACACAAAGTGTGTATAAATAGAGAGTGAAAAACCCTAAAATTGGAGTTTCTAAGATTTAACACACCATTGGTTGAATGCTTGGTCGAATGGCCCAGTCGACCAATTAGTTCAGCAAAGTTCAAACAGGGAAGTGGAGGATCAAATGAATATCAAACCTAAAGGGCTTTCACACACACATCAAGTGGCATACCTAGTGTGTAGAAATGCCTTCGAACCAAGTCAGATAATACTCCAAGTCCTTCAACTAATCTCATCTTTAGACAAGTGCAGCTTTCTTTCTAGTTCTTCACAGACTTCCAAGATTGGAACACCAACATCAACATCCATGGGTTCAGAGTCAAACTTCATATCTTCTACTGAGATGGCCCACAGTTGGCTTCTTCCTTTACTCCGGGTCTTCGGACCTATAAACAACCAGGTTTCCAGGTCAGGGTTAGGGTTAGGATAGGGCTGGATTTCACATTCTTGATTTTAAAAGACTATTCTTTCTTTCTTAGAGTGAATTCCCCAATTCACTCTATAATCTTGAAATTCTTGAAACCATATGGTGATATTCTTGTTTCTTGATTTATGGTTCTTGTTTCTTGATTCTTGACTATTCTTTATTTCTTAGAGTGAATTCCCCAATTCACTCTATGTTCTTGAAGTTGTTGAAACCATATGGTGATATTCTTGTTTCTTGATTATTGACTATTCTTTCTTTCTTAGAGTGAATTCCTCAATTCACTTTATGTTCTTGAAGTTCTTGAAACCATATGGTGATGTTCTTGTTCCTTGATGTTTTATGTCTATGATCTTACCTGAGATCTTGATGACTCTTTCCATGATTTTCCTACCTATCTTTATGATTGTGGGGTAGGTCTCATACCATTACCATGACCTTCCCTTGTTCCCTCATGATTGAGGAGTTAATCCCTAATGTTCATTGGACAATTGGAAACCCTTATATGAAGAAATTTTGGGGGGAAACCCTTGGGTAACTCTCATGAGAGAATATCCACATTGGGTAACCCTCATGGGAAAGTATCCAATTGGGAACCCTATAATTTATAATTCTCCCCAATTGCGTTTTTTATTTTGATTCTCTAATTATATGTTTCCCTTTCACTCTGTGAACCTACCTTGGGTTATCTTGAGAACCAATCTAGGGGAACCTTCATGAGATGATATTCAATTGGAAACCCTATCTTTCTTTATTAATTATTGGGTCATCCCTAAAGCCTTTCTTAATTATGATTTCTTATTCTATATTCCCCTAGGGTGAATCTTTATTCTCCCCGGGTTCTTACATGAGATCCTTGGACTATATGCCTTGAAACCCTAACTTCTTGGTTTAAATCAAGAACCTATCTTTTTACCTTTATTTGATGCTTTGACCTTCTTGGATAGTCCTAATATGTTCTAGGATGCTCCCTTCCGAATTTTGGACCAATCGGACTTCAAATGAAGAAGTTTAAACCAAATTAGTATATTTTGTCCGTACTAAATCTGCTTGGTCGATCCCATCAACCAAGGCATCGACCAAAGGGCTGCTGACAGCAGAATTTGCCCTGTTTTGTCTCCGTTTGACTTCTAATCTTCTAGGGCTTATTCCTAATGATTGTTATATGCTTGTTTAGGGTTTAATTGCTAGTCTTGGACCTCTTCCTCATTAGTCTTCAGAATTTCTTCGACATTTGTTTAAGGTAAGGATGGTTGATCTCTAATAACCTAATATGCATGTCTAATTGTATTGATTTAGAATTACATGATCATATCACTGCTGCAATTAGTTTCTTATAATTATATGGCTGATGTAGTCCTTCAACTACAATAGTACTTGTCCTTATGATTCAATTGTTATTATGAATGATCACTTATCTTTTATATTATCAGTTGTGCTTGTGAATGATTGATTGGGAATGTGATTGCCTAGGTTGTGATTGGGGAATGGGGAATGCCCTTTTGGCGTTCCTGCCTTTGGACACCAGTAGAGGTGGTATGGGACATCTCCTATGGTGCCCCTTGGTGCTTTCCCTAATTACCGGTTGACATACCTAGGGCATGTCTAGAAGTGTTTGGCTAGGATGTCCCTGTTATATCAGACCCGATCGGAAAGAAAATTGAGTCCGAGCAACATGTGGTTGCAATGCTAATTTGTGAATGCTTAATAGCGGTGCGTAATATCCGTGAGGAGGACATGAATCACATTGTGGACAATCAATACCGATGCGTAATATCCGTGAGAGGCCATTCATTGGTACAGTTGTAGAAGTGGAACGTGGGCCCTGGAATTCAAGATCGGTGAAATGACCCGTGAGAGCGAACGGAAGTACCTATTAGCTTGATGTAATTGACCAATAGGGTTGATGAGTTCGTAGTCCGACTTGATGGCTATCATAAAGATACACTGACTCCAGTGGCGGAGCCACGTTGGGACCGGAGGGGCCATGGCCCCCCCCGGATTTTTTGAAATGGCATGTATCCTTGTTTTTTTCTTTATTTCTCTATCTTTAAATGTGAAATACCACTATTTGGCCCCCCTCCAAAAATTAAAATAAAAAATTTAAGATAAAAATGATGGATACAATTGTCATTCATAATCTTTTATCTAATGATTATCATTAAATCTCTAGTTTTAAGGAATAAAATGTTAAATTATAATTAAAAACTAACTCACAATCCATGAATTTCTCCTTATATATTCTCTCATATTTTTATTTCTATTTATTCTCTCATGAATCTCATATTTTATTCCTATTTTTCTCAGTTTTTTTTTCCCACACGTCTCACAAAATATTGAAGTAGTTAGCAAACTTTGGAATTTTCCTAAATCTTCTCCACATCAGGTATTCACTCTCTCTTTCTCAAAACCCCGAATTTTCTATTAATTTACCTAATTTTTAATGTAGACTCCACATTAAAATATAATAATATATTTTGACATGGGACCTACAGTGGGTCCCACATTGGCCCACATATATTTGGCCCCCCCTAATGTTCAATCCTGGCTCCGCCCCTGACTGACTCTAGGGAGAAGGATACCGAAAATGCTCCCGTGATGGGAAGAATGGAGGTATTTGAATCTATGTTGATATAACTAAGTAGAAGACATGCATTTGGTTAGGCTTAACCCTGACACGTGACAATACTCATACCAATGGTGGAGTGAGAGAGTGTTGACTTAAACCCCAACCATGGAATGTCCAGATGGATGCCTTAACCCAATTACCGCGGAGAACCCAACAGACGTGCATCAGAGCCGTGAGGGAAGAGTGACTAAGACTACCCAGAGGAGTATGGTGTTCTATCTTATTGCATGTCTCCCAATAGAGACTAGCATACATAGAGTTAAAAGCATATCTGCATTGTCTGTTTCATATCATGTTGCATTTTGTATGGTTTGCTTTCATGTATTATTATGTTATTATGGATTGAACTACCTTGTTGAGTTCTTTTGAACTCACTCCTTTTTGCAACATCTTTTGTTAGACTTTCCTATAGGTACTACTACCGTTGACTATGATGGTCAGTATTATGAAGCCCAAGTTGATGACTCATACTATACTGGTTACGGTGACTACGACGGTGAAGACTATTAGTACGAGATTGAAGCTTATCAGGATTAGTTCGACTTTTGCACTTGTGTGCCAGTGATGGGACATCGTCTCACCCTCTTTTTATTTTTTTTATTAGATTCGTTGAGACCTTAGTTGCTTGTTCCCCTTTCTATCTTGGGAACTGGTTGTAATCTTTTACCTTTTGATCTACCTTCCGCTTGTCTGTAGAGTGATTTTCCACCTCACTCTACATTTGATTGGTATAATTTTCCTCACTCTGATTGTATTCTTGAACCGTATCTTGATATTTTGATAAATAAAGTTAAACATTCAATTTATTCTTGCTTTTGATTATGTTATTGTAGTAAGTGGATATGATCATTCCTAAACTTGATCTTCGGGACTATGGATCACTCCTCTAGGTATTCCAGATAGGGTACCGGCTGGCTGGATGTGACAGAAGTAGTAGGCAGCCCAGTTTAATCAGATGATGGCGGGCTTCGTGGCTCTTCATGAAGAGAATCGAGCTGGCGGGCAAGGGAACCCAAGTGTTGCAGCCCCGTATGTGGAGAGGTTCGCTGGAACCCCGCATACTAGGTTGATGGAGAGTTTTCTGAAACTGCAAGTACCGTCTTTGACCGGTGTAACAAATGATGCTCTATTTCCTAACAAATGGCTGAGGGAATTAGAGAAGGCCTTCCGGCACCTACATTGTTCAGATGCCCAGAAAGTTCTTTTCGCCGAGCAAAAGCTTCAGCATGAAGCGGATGCATGGTGGACTTCGTCTCGCCCTATTCTTGAAGCCCTCCATGCAGGTGTTGTTTCATGGGAAGTATTTAAGGAAGCTTTATGTAAGAATTAATTTCCTGAAGCAGTAAAAGATGCCAAGGAAGCAGAGTTTATGGCATTGGTTGAAGGTTCTTTGTTTGTGTTGAACTACCAGCAGAAATTTGAAGAGCTTCACTTTTTCGCCCCTGATTTGATCAAGCCTGACAATGTGAAAGCAAATAAGTTTTTCAAAGGACTGCGGCCATCTATAACGGCATATCTCACCATTCTTCCTCTCGAGAGCTATGCCTAGGTAGTACAGAATTCTAAGAAGTTGGAAGAGACAAAATGAGAAAATGTGTGTGTCCAGAGGCCTTGGCAGCCAAGGACCCCTGGTTATCTTGACCGCCCTGATCGTCGATTCATGAGACTTGCACCATATACCACTTCTACCTTTTAGCCAAGGAGTGTTGGACAGAGTTCAGGTGTTAGTCATGCGGGCTAGCATAGTCAGCCTGTCGGAGTTAGACCTGCGAGAGTTGTTTATCCTTCTCGGCCTGGGATTGCTAACCCTAGACCTGCATTTTAGAGACCTCCTACTATAGCGACTCCAATTGGACAGAAAGACTCTACTTGTTTCTTGTGCAAGCAGACCGGCCATTATGCTCATTTTTGTCCAAAGAAGCCTGCTCAGCCTATTGCCCTAGTTGTGAAAAGTGCTCCTATTCCTGTCCCTCCCTTTGACAGAGTGTTCAGCATGTCTGGTGTTGGATAGGATCCTTGTCATGAAGTTGTCACAGGTACATTGTTAGTTGCTTCATTTCCAACATTTGTTTTGTTTGATACGGGTGCATCTCATTCGTTTATCTCATCTACATTCTCTTTGAAGACTAACCTAACACCCAGGTGTTTATCTAGTTGTTTGTTGATTAGTACCCCTATTGGGTCTGTTGTAAAGCTAGCTAGAGTGTCACATCCACCCAGCCGGTATCCTATCTGGCATACCCGGGATGTGATCCACAGCCCGAAGACCCAAATCGAGCGGCCATGCCTCCCACATAAATGATAACATAATCATGAACAATATAATCAATGTTTAAAGTAAGCAATAAATAGATCAAATGAATAAGAAAAGATAGTCCATCAGAGTGCGAAATTTATCAAGTATTAATTATATAAAAAGTAATCTCAGAAGAGAAAGAGTGATCAGGAGTCACCCCTTCAATAATAGCGGAAAAGTGTTTAATTCAACTTAATTATAATCAGTATCAAGAGTAAATCCATAAGAGTTAAAGACAATATATCCAAATGTTTAATAGTCATCCAAGGAAATGGGGCACTACGCAAAGGTTTCTTCTATCCTAATGATTGTTTCTTCATAAGTGTGGATGAAATGAACCCAGCACGGCCGCTCCCTCACCATGGTGGGGCTAACCCTGGTATGAACCATAATCCTCCTCGGCACAATAATCTTGACTCACATCGTAGCCATCACCCGAAGGGTAGTATGCGGGATCATAGCTCGGGTCGTAGAGTGCGCCATCAGAGTCATTTACACCTGCAGGATAATCTAACAAATTGTACGAAAGGAATGAGTACAAAATAACTTAGCAAGGCAAGTCGTTTCATAATACACAGTTCATTCGATACAAGTCATGATATGATGCAAGATGATATGAGGCAATGATGATATATGATTCTAACCCTAAGTATGCTAGTCTCTAAGGTAGACATGCTTTAAGCCATAGCACCATACTTCTTTAGGTCGTCTGTCACTCCCCCTCAATCATACAAGATATCTTGGGTTTGCCGGGGTAATTGGGTAAAGTCCTCATCATAACATGGCTGGGGGTTAAGTCACCACTCTCTCACATCACCATTGGTATAAGTACTAGCGCATGTCACGGGATAGCCTAGCCCAATGCAAATCATCTACTCAGTCATATCATGTCAGATTCGGATACTTCCCCTATGGCACCAACTAACTCACACTAGAGTTAGCGTATCCTATGGCGCCGACCAACTCGGACTATGGACTCATCAACCCTATTGGTCATCCACAAATGGTAAACGGGAAGCTCTCACGTCCTCTCACAGGTTGGTTATCGGTCTTGAGTGCCCGTGAGCCCAGATCTATCCATTTGCAACCCTACCAATAAATGGCCCCTTTTGGGTATCCGCAGTATGGTTTAAGTCCTCTCACGGAGTGGTTACCGGTCTTGAGTGCCCTTCAACCATACTCTACCACAGGTTGTTTGGTCTCAATACCCTTCCGATTCTGGTCTATTACGACAAGGAAATATCCGAACCATACACCTAAACAATCCTATGTATGTCATCCAATAACCCGGGAAAGTGTCGATGGACACCTTCGGAGAATATCCCATACTATTCCCTTCGATGTCCAAGGACAGAAGTGTCGGAAGGACACTTCCCAATCCCAAGTCATACGTAGTCAATCACAAGCTCAATCTCATCATATCATTCAAAATCAATAATTCATCATATAAACAAAGACACATCATAACATGATTGATCATATACGAAATCATGAAGTATAATTAAGCATGATATTCCGAATGACATATAACATACTATTACTGATAAAAATGTATATAAAAGTCATGCATGGTAAAGAAGTACACATAGGAAATATATTTACTAAATTCTCAAAGCATAAGCATGATCACATAATCAATGTACTTGAGTTAACGACCGTCCTTACCTTAATCGAGTCGTAAATAAAATCAATGATCACCAAGAATAGTCCCAAAAATCAGTGTTGGTATCCTAGACAACATACAAGTAACATCAGAGAAGAAAACAGTCGAATCGGAGGTCAAACGAAGCAATTTGGCCAAGTACAGGGATGTTACCATCTCTTGGTTGACTGGCTTAGTCGACTGTCAGTCGACCAAGGCAATCGACCAATACTTGTTAACCATGGGCAGAATTGAAGACTTGGTCCGAAACTGACCTTCCGGTGCTCCGATTGACACGAAATTTGGAGGGCATGATTATAACAATATGAGGATACTACACACTAAATTTCATGACGATCCAACGGTCCAATTATAAATACCCAAATCGAAGCCTTATGTTCTATATGATAAATATCACAAATCGAATTGGAATTGATTGAAATTATAAAGAATGATGGCAATCAATCAAGAGAATGGTAAGAATCAAGTTAGAATCATGAATTCATAGTAATCTAGACCTAACATGTATTTACATATCAGTTTTGAATCAAGACAAGGTTGAAATGGAAGAAATCAAAGTAATGAAATGTAAGCAATCCTAATTGAATCATAACATAGCAAGAATGGGGTGATGATCATGGGATTGAATGGGGAAAACTCATGGTTAAGTGTTTGCAAGGTTGCAGCACTTCAACCATGGTCTTAAGATCATAATTTGGTAGAAAATGAATAGATTAAAAGAAAAATAGAAGAAATCATACCTTGAGTTGATGATTGATGTGTAATACTAATGATTGGAGTCAAAGTTCTTCATAAACATCAAGAAAAGTCCAAGAGAGCGTCCAACTTCGTGCTCTGGAGTGAAAATGATTAGTTTAGGTCCTCATTCACGAGTTCCAAAAAGGTAGGGGCAAAATGGGAAGTGATTTTGTAACTTTTCGGATTTCATTACTGCTGGTCGACTGGCTGGTCGACTGTCAGTCGACCAAGGCATGACATCAACTTCAGAAGTGGATTTGGAAGGCCAGATAGATCCGAATTGAGTTGAGTTTTCTCCTACAAGTCAATCAACAAGTCTAGTTTCAAAAAATACCTTCGGATTGATCACGGGGGTCCAATAAGTTCTTCAACTAATTCAATCTTCATCGATGCGCAGATTTTCACTCAACACTGACAATGTGCTCAAGTAAGGGGCATCATTGTCAATGTCCATAGGCTCTGGATCAAGCATCGAATCTTCAACTACGAGGGCCCACAAGTCTCTTCTACCTCCACTTTGGGTCTTCGGACCTGCAACAATATAAAATCCGAGCCGGGTCAAGGTTAGGATAATGCTGGATTTTACATTCTCCCCCCCCTTAAAAGAAATTTCGTCCTCGAAATTGAAAGCGTACCTGTGCTTCCAAAAAGATGAGGACACTTCTCTCTCATGTCTTCTTCTTTCTCCCATGAAGCTTCTTTTGGGGTATGGTTCTTCCACCGAATCTTCACCAAAGGGATGGTGCGATTCCGCGGCTGCTTGTCCTTTTTATCTAGGATTTTGGCTAGTCCTTTATCGTAAGAAAGATCGGCACTAAGTCATTCGGGTGCTTACTGTAGTATGTGTTCCGGGTTCTCTTTGTACTTTCGAAGCATCGAAACATGGAATACATTATGAACTCCAACAAGAGATGGGGGCATGGCCAAGCGGTATGCAATAGGTCCAACCTTCTCCAAAATCTCATAAGGTCCAATGAAGTGAGGGCTAAGCTTTCCTTTCACATTGAATCTTGTCACCCCTTTCATAGGTGACACTTTAAGGAAAACTTTCTCACCAATTGGAAATTCTAAATCTGTCCTTATCTTATCGACATAAGATTTCTGTCTTGACTGGGCAGACTTAATCCTTTCTCTAATCATGTCGACCATTGCACTTGAAGCTTCAATCATTCTCGGGCCTAAGACTCTTCTTTCACCCGTCTCAGTCCAATACAAAGGTGTCCAACAAGTGTTACCATACAAAGCTTTAAATGGAGCCATGCCTATTGTTGCTTGATAACTATTGTTATAGGAAAACTCAACTAAAGCTAAGTGTTCATCCCAATTTCCACCCATGTCCACAACACAGGATCTAAGCATATCCTCCAAGATTTGAATTGTCTGCTCAGATTGTCCATTAGACTATGGATGATGGGTTGTACTCAGATTCAATTGGGTTCCCAAGGCTTTCTGCAAACCATTCCAAAACCTTGAGGTGAACCTAAGATCACGATTAGAAACAATACTAACGGGCACTCCATGTCAGACGAACCACATTGTCCACATAAAGCCTAGCTAGCTTGTCCAAAGTGTAAGTGATCTTCATAGGAATAAAATGGGCTGATTTGGTCAACCTATCGACAATCACCCACACAGTGTCATTTCCCTTACTTGTCCGAGGCAAGCTAGTCACGAAGTCCATGGAGATATCTTCCCACTTCCAGCTAGGAAAAGGAAGGGGCTGAAGCAATCCGGATGGAGGTTGAAGAACGGCTTTCACACGTTGGCAAGTCTCACACTTGGCAACAAAATCTTCAACATCCGCTTTCAAACCATTCCACCAAAAATGTTCCCTTAAGTCCTTGAACATTTTGGTACTACTAGGGTGTATTGTAAAAATCAACTGGTGCGCTTCTTTCAATATTTCCTTCTTGATTTCATCAACGGCAGGCACACAGAGACTACCTCTAAACAATAAGGTACCATCTAAAGATGTACTAAAGTAGGGTCCATTTCTGAATTTGTGGCAATCTTATCAATCTTTTCTTTCAACTCAAGATCAAAACTCTGCAAGGCAACAATCCAATCTCTAAGGGTGGATCTTGCCGTCATGGCATAAAGAATACAGTCCGAACCCTCAGGAACCACTTCTAAACCAAACCTTTCCATCGACGACAACAAAGGCCGACTCAAAGCACACAAGTTCAAATCCTTCCTTTGACCTTTCCTACTAAGAGCATCCGCAACAACATTTGCTTTACTTGGGTGATACTGGATGTCACAATCATAGTCAGAAACCAACTCCAACCATCTTCTTTGTCTCATGTTCAGCTCTTTCTGGGTGAAGAAGTATTTCAAACTCTTATGATCTGTGAAGATAGCGATCTTTTGACTGTATAGGTAATGTCTCCAAATCTTTAAAGCAAAAATAACGGCGGCAAGCTCTAAGTCATGAGTGGGGTAATTCCGCTCATAATCCTTCAATTGCTGAGAGGCATAAGCCACTACCTTGTCGTGTTGCATCAACACGCAACCCAAACCAATCTTGGAAGCATCAGTGTAGACTGTCAACCCACTGGAACTATCAAGTATAGTTAAAACCGGGGCGCTTGTCAATCTAACTTTCAGCTCTTCAAAATTCTTCTCACAAGCTTCGGTCCAAATGAACTTCTCTTCCTTTCTAGTTAGCTTAGTCATAGGGGCAGCCAACCTAGAAAAATTCTCAATAAATCTCCGATAGTATCCTGCCAATCCAAGGAAACTTCTTATCTCAGTCACGGTCTTCGGTCTTTCCCAATCGGTAACAGTTTGCACTTTCTCCGGGTCAACACTAATACCTTCGGCTGAAACAACATGGCCAAGAAACACTACTCTTGAGAGCCAAAAGTAACACTTGCTAAACTTAGCATAGAGTTTCTTTTCTCTCAACCTTTGCAATGTGAAGTTCATGTGTTTCACATGTTTTTCCTCACTCTTCGAGTAAATCAAGATGTCATCAATGAAAACGATTACAAACTTATCGAGCACATCATGAAATACCCGGTTCATGAGGTCCATGAACACGGCAGGAGCATTGGTCAAGCCAAAAGGCATAACTTTAAATTCATAATGTCCATACCTTGTTCTAAACGCCGTCTTAAAGATATCACTTGACTTCACTTTCAACTGGTGATACCCAGACCTTAAGTCAATCTTTGAGAACACAACTGCGCCTTTCAAATGATCAAACAGATCATCAATCCGGGGCAGTGGGTATCTATTCTTGATCGTCAACTTGTTCAACTCCCGGTAGTCAATGCACAGACGCATACTACCATCTTTCTTCTTCACGAACAAGATTGGAGCTCCCCAGGGCGATACACTTGGCTGCACAAAACCTCTATCCAGGAGTTCATTCAGCTGTGTTTGTAACTCCTCTAGCTCGGTAGGCGCCATCCTATATGGAGCCTTAGACACCGGAGACGCTCCAGGAGTCAAGTCTATGGAGAACTCAACCTCTATATCAGGGGGTAGTCCTGATAGATCGTCTGGAAACACATGATCAAAGTTACAAGCAACACTGACATCTTCAAGTCTCTTCCCTTCCTTGACCTTGCTTCCAGATGAAGCACCTTCCACGAAAGCGTGGACTTGCATCAAAG
Source organism: Hakea prostrata (assembly GCF_041222555.1). Taxonomy (NCBI): domain Eukaryota; kingdom Viridiplantae; phylum Streptophyta; class Magnoliopsida; order Proteales; family Proteaceae; genus Hakea; species Hakea prostrata. The sequence continues at coordinate 40,435,708 of NC_142601.1, read as the reverse complement.
TGGTCAAAGTCTTCTTGCTCACTATTCCCTTCTTGCCTTGGAACTCCAAAACTAAATTCCCTTCCAATTGAAACTAAATCTTCTTCGAAGAGCACAAGATCACAGTGTTGTAGGATGTCAACCAGTCAATTCCCAAGATTACGTCGAAATTCCTCATATCAAAAAACACTAGATTGCCTTCAAGTTCAACCCACAAACAAAAACAGGACATTCCTCTAACACTTTATCTAGTTTAACAACAGACCCAACAGGGGTACAAATTGACAAGCAACTAGATAAACATCTGGGTGTTAGGTTAGTCTTCACAGCAAAAGTAGATGCAATGAATGAATGAGATGCACCCGTATCAAACAACACAAATGCTAGAAAAGAAGCGACTAACAATGTACCTGTAACAACTTCATGGCAAGGGACCTGCTCAGTACCAGATATGCTAAATACTCTGCCATAAGGAGGGGCAGGGGCAGAAACAGGAGCCGGAGCACTTCTCATGATAGGAGCAGAAACACCAGGCAAGGCAAACTTCTTCGAACACAAGAGAGCAAAATGTCCGGGCTGCTTACAAAGGAAGCACACAATATCTCTGTCCCATAGAAGTGGTTGCCATAGGGGGTCTCTGAATTGCAGGCCGAGGGTGAACCATGCCAAGCCGAGGGGGCTGCACAAATCCCGTAGGTCGAGCTCCACTAGGTTGGCCACGAGGACCCACATAAGTAGCACTAGAACTCTGACCCACACTCCTAGGCTGGAAGGCAGGAGTGGGATATGGTGAAGGCCTCACAAATTGACGCTCGGTGCGATCCACAAGACCTGGATGCCTAGGCTGGCAAGGTCTCTGAACACGAGCATTTTCTCTTTCAGCTTCTTCCAACTTCTTTGCATTCTGAACCACCTGGGCATAACTCTCAAGAGGGAGAAGGGTGACGTATGTCTTTAAAGATGGCCACAGTCCTTTGAAGAATTTCTTTGCTTTCTCATTGTCAGGCTTTATCGAATCAGGGGCGAAAAAGAACAACTCTTCAAACTTCTGCTGGTAGTCTAGCACGGAAAGGGAACCTTGGGCCAATGCCATAAATTCTGTCTCCTTGGCATCCTTCACTGCCTTGAGGAAATAGTTCTTACAGAAGGCTTCCTTAAATACTTCCCATGAGACAACACTAGCATGGAGGGTTTCCAGAATAGGGCGAGAAGAAGTCCACCATGCATCTGCTTCCTGCTGAAGCTTCTGCTCGGCAAAGAGTACTTTCTGTGCATCCATACACTGCAAATGCCGGAAGGCCTTTTCTAGTTCCCTTAGCCATCTGTTAGGGAACAGAACATCCTTTGATACACCAGTGAAGGATGGCACCTGCAGTTTTAAGAAGCTCTCCATTAGCCTGGTATGCGGGGTTCCAGTGAACCTCTCCACATACGAGGCCGCCATGCCAGGGTTACCATGCCCACCTGCACGGTTCTCCTCCCAAAGATTCACAAAACCAGCCATCATCTGGTTGAACTGAGTTTGCTGTTGCTGCATCATGTTCGTCATGACGCTTGCAATGTCCTTGAAGCTTCCAATATCATGGGCATTGGGGATGCCATTGGTAGTATGGCTATCCTCCTGGGTCTATTGGTCAGACCCTCCAGCAGGTGTCTCCTCGTTACTGGTACTACCGGAGTCGACAAGATGATTTCTCAGTAGAACCATTTTGCAAAAGAAAATCGACCACATCGAGACACAAAGACTCATCAAAACTCACTTGACCATATGATTAAAATGCTCAATTCATACATAGGTTCATCAATATAATAAGCAAGTAATCAAACATTGGTCAAAATCCAAAAATTTCACCAAAAATCCAATTTTTCTCACTTTCATTAGCCTTGGTCGACTGTCAGTTGACCAAGCAATCAACCAAGCTCAACAATAACGAGAAAATCAAGTTTTTGGTTTTATTTCCACTTCATTTCTCACTTCTAACTCATTTTCCTTGTGGAGGGGCTCTGGAAAACACATTAGCAAACACTTCTAAGTAGATTCCAAGTGGTTTGAGGCTTCCACAACATCAACACAACAAGTATTACTCAACCAAGTAAGGAAATTACTATTAATCATCTTCTCAATTGATTTCTTCACTTGGATTTCTCAAAATACCATGCGAAACTTGTTGTTCTAAGTTAGAAACATGTTCATGCATGTTGAGAAACGTAATCCCATAGTTTACATGCAACAATAATGCTTAAATATCAAGCAAACACAAAATTTCAACTTGTTCTCGCTAACGTAGCCGAAAATTCCCATTTTTTAGTGAAACTTCGATTTCTCCCAAATAGTTAGGAGTTTTAAACACCAAATTTGATGCTACACATTCCAAATGACATGCTACACATTACCATGCAATTCGTTTCAACCAATTTCAACAACATAAAAAATCCCCAAATTTGACCTAAACATTGAAATTCCTCTTTTCTAGCTTGCTGAATTTTCAACTTTAGGACGCGATTTCGACCGGTTTTCTTCCAAAAAACGTCACAATCATGAAATTCTAAGTATTGTGCAAATGTCAGTATACTCAATTTGAATTTCCCCCAAATTTGAAAATTTCCGAAAATTTTACGAAAACGCCCTTCATGTCCAATTTTGGGTAATTTTCTAACATTGACTTGTTGATCTTCTCTATAGGTATTTATACACTATGGAGAGATGAGACGAGGTGGTCGCGCTCGAGGTAGGGTAGTGGGAGCCAGGAGAGGTAGAGGTTAGGTGCCTTTGCTGCCACAAGCGGAGGTGATTGATCGACACCGCTTCGTTACACCATTGGCCGAGTTCCTCTACGAGGTATACTTTGGGCATTGTCACATAGAGTATGGTTGACCATTTTAGGTTGGAGAGTTGATGACATTTCGGATCGGGGAGAGATTCGACACTTTGGGATGGACACACCTACTTACTGAGGATTTACCGGTGTACCCAGAGTTAGTTCGACTGTTTTACAGCAACTTGACTTCTTTTGTGGAAGGCCCTGTCAAATCCACCCAGCCGGTACCCTATTTGGCATACCCGAGATGTGATCCACAACCCCAAAGATCCATAGTCAAGGGACCACACCACAAACATCGGCGATAACATAATGATGAACAATCAATATCAAGCTAAGCAATTTATAATAATAGAATTCGGAAATGAGATACCAAAGATAATCAGAGTGCTGAAATAAATATCTTATCAGATAAAATAAAAAGGCAGTGGGCGGAATCCACTCCTTCAATCAAGTGGAAAGTGTGGTCAAATCTAGTTAATTACAAATCCCAAGTTATGAAGATAAATCAAAAGTCATTACAATTCCTCCAAGTTTAACAAACACAAAAGAAAGGGGTTGGGCATCTACTCATAAGTCTCCTTTACAACATATAAGTTCTCTTCAAAAGTGAAGACCATAGAAGTCCAACATGGCTGCTCCCAAACTATCCAAGGGCTAACCTTGATATGCCGAAGGATCTTCTTCGGTACCGTCACCGAAGTCTTCATTGTAGTTACCCTCCGGATAGTAGTATGGGGTGTGCGGTCCGCCTCGGGGAACATACCATCTGAATAATCACCTGTAGAGTAGTCTAACACAACATTGCAACAGAGAAGGAATGAGTTCAAAAGAACCCAACAAGGTAGTTATTCCACAACACATAATCCACATGATAACAATAATAAAATAATGCAGATGATATGAGACATATGATGTAATATGATTCTAACTCTAAGTATGCTGGTCATCTATGGTAGACATGCTTTAAGTCGTAGCACCATACTTTTTTAGGTAGTCTCAATCACTCATCACCGGGGGGAATTGGGTCCTGCATCCCTCTAGGACAAATCCATGGTTGGGGGTTTCGGTCACCACTCTCTCACATCACCATTTGGTCTAAGTATTGGTGCATGTCAAGGTAAAGCCTAGCCCAATGCAAGTCATCTACTTAGTCATATCATGTCAGTTCCAGATACGTCCATTCCTCCCCTCTCGAGATCCTTTCCGGTATCCTTCACACTAGAGTCACGGATATTACCCACTGGACTCATCAACCCTATTGGTCATCCACAAATAGTAGACGGGAAGCTCCCACGACCCCTCACGGATCATTTCACCGGTCTTGAGTGTCTGTGAGCCCAAGTCTAGCCATTTGCAACCTACCAATAAATGGCCCCTTTCGGCTATCCGCAATGCAATTTATATCCTCTCACGGAATGGTTACCGGTCTTGAGCGCCCACAAATCCACACTACTACCACGGGTCATTCGGTCTCAATGCCCTTCCGATTCAGGTATGATATGATAGGGACATCCTAGCCAAACACCACTAGACAAGTCCTATGTATGTCATCTAATAACCCAGGAAAGCATCGATGGACATCTTCGGAGAACATCCCATACTATTCCTTCCGATGTCCAAGGACAGAAGCACCAGTAGGGTACTCCTCAATCCCAAGTTATACTTAAGCAATCACATGCCCAAGTCCATCATATCAATTCACAAGATACAACATCAAAGTAAACATTCTATTCATAACATTGGCATAATTCATCATATATTGAAATTGATAGACATAATAAGGCAATGTAATAAAACTAATGTAAACACAATGCTATTGTTATAAGAAATATGTAGCAAGTCTAAAATGGTAAGAACATGAGATAGAGACTATGTTCACTAGGTTAGGAATATCAAGTCAAAATCACACATCCTAAGTAATTGTAGCGATGACTATCCTTACCTTGAGTTGGAGAAGAAGATGGTCCAAGATCACAAGCAAGTGGCCCAATTAGTCTTAAAACCCTAAACAAACATATATGAAGGATTAGAGAAGAAATCAAAACTGTCACATCCACCCAGCCGGTACCCAATCTGGCATACCCGGGATGTGATCCACAGCCCCAAAGATCCATAGTTCAGGGACCACATCATCCACATCGACGATAATACAATCATGAACAGATAATAATAATAAACTAACAATGGATAATCATAAAATTCAGAAAAAGATACCAAGGATAATCAGAGTATGGAAGTAAATATCATATCAGATAAATTAAGAAGGCAATGGGTGGAATCCACTCCTTCAAATAAGCGGAAGTGAGGTCAAAACTGAATAAGTACAAGTCTCAAGTTATGAAATTTAATTTAAGGTTATTACAATTCCTTTGAGTTTAACTGTCACAAAAAGGGGGTGGGTAGCTACACATAAGTCTCCTCCACAATAAATATGTTCTCTTCAATAGTGAAGACCTCAGAGACCCAATATGGCTGCTCCCATACTATCTCAGGGCTAGCCCTAATACGCCGGAGGATCTGCTTCGGTACCATCACCGAAGTCTTCATTGTAGCTAGCCTCCGGATAGTAGTATGAGGCATCCGGGTCCGCCTCAGGGAATGTGCCATCCGAGAAATCACCTGTAGAGTAGCCTAGCAAAATATTGCAACAGAAAAGGAATGAGTTCAAAAGAACTCAGCAAGGAAGTTATTCCACAACACATAAGCCACAAAATAATCATAAACTGATGCAGATGATATGAGAAAAATAATGCAATATGATTCTACTCTAAGTATGCTGGTCATCTATGGTAGACATGCTTTAAGTCATAGCACCATACTTCTTTAGGTAGTCTCAGTCACTCATCACCGGGGGGAATTGGGTTCTGCATCCCTCTCGGACAAATCCATGGTTGGGGGTTTCGGTCACCACTCTCTCACGTCACCATTTGGTACAAGAATTGGTGCATGTCAAGGTGAAGCCTAGCCCAATGCAAGTCAACTACTTAATCATATCATGTCAGTTCCAGATACGTCCATTCCTCCCCTCTCGGGATCCTTTCCGGTATCCTTCACACAAGAGTCATGGATATTACTCACCGGACTCATCAACCCTATTGGTCATCCAAAAATGGTAAACGGGAAGCTCTCACATCCCTCTCACGGATCATTTCACCGGTCTTGAGTGCCCGTGAGCCCAAGTCTAGCCATTTGCAACCCTACCAATAAATGGCCCCTTTCGGGTAACCGTAATGCAATTTATATCCTCTCACGGAGTGGATACCGGTCTTAAGCGTCCACAAATCCACACTACTACCATGGGTTGTTCGGTCTCAATGCCCTTCCGAATCGGGTCTGATATGATAGGGACATCCTAGCCATATGTCACATCCCCGCAGCCGGTACCCTATCTGGATTACCTAGGGAAGTGATCCACAGCCCAAAAGATCAAGTTTAGGAAAGATCATATCCATTTAGCACAATAACATAATCAAAAGCAAGAACAAATCATTGTATTCTAATAAGTTACTAATAAAATTCAAGAAAAGATCTCAAAAGAATCATTAAGAATATCAGAGTGTGAAAACATGATACCAAATCAAAAGACAACTGTAGAGTATAGCGGAAATATACTCCACAACATATGCGGAAGGTAGATCGAAATCTAAGTAAACCTCTAAGCTAATACATGTAAGGTAAAAGATAAGTCTAAAAGAAACAAGAGAAATCTAATCCACATCTTCAGTCGGCTCTTCTTCATCTTCAGTCTTTGTCTTCTTCACCTTGCGCTTCCTTATATGGATCGTCATCGTATTCCAAACCTGCAGAGAAGTCTAACAACGGATATGGTACAAAAGGAGTGAGTTTCGAAAGAAACCCAGTAAGGTAGTTAAATCCATAATAACATAAATGGCAGGATTTCAAAACAAACATAAATGCAATATGGTATGAGACAAACAATGAATGTATGAATCTAACTCTATGTATGCTGGTCTCTATTGGCAGACATGCTTTAAGTCATAGCACCATACTTCTTTGGGAAGGTCTCATCACACAACGCCTTTTGGTAGTGGGTCCGGCATCCCTCGGGACATTCCATGGCTGGGGGTATAGGTCACCGCTCTCTCACATCACCATTTGTCTAAGTACTGGCGCATGTCAGGGTAAAGCCTAGCCAAATGCAAGTCTTCTACTTAGTTATATCAAGTCAAATCCAGATACGTCCATTCCTCACCCCTGGCGATCCTTTCCGGTATCCTTCACACTAGAGTCCTCATAGTCCCTGACTACGGACTCATCAACCCTACTGGTTATCCACATATGGTAAACGGGAAGCTCTCACGTCCCCTCACGGGTTGGTTACCGGTCTTGAGCGCCGTGAGCCCAAGTCTATCCATATGCAACCCTACCAATAAATGGCCCCCACAATGTGATTCCTGTCCTCTCACGGGTTGGTTACCGGTCTTGAGCGCCCATGAATCCCCATTGCTACCATGGGTCGTTCGGTCTCAATACCCTTCCGAATCGGGTCTGATATAACGGGTTATTCCTAGCCAAACACTGCTAGACAACCCTAGGTATGAAAATCAATAATTCAGGAAGGTGTCAATGGGCATCTTCGGAGAACATCCCATACTATTCCCTCCGATGTTCAAGGACAGAAGTGTCAAAAGGACACCTCTCCTTCCCGAACCATACTTAATCAATCACAATCACAAATCAATCATATCATGTACATTTACAGTATATAGAAAATATACCATAATAAGATCCATCTCATATACAGTTAACAATTAAAGACATTCATAAACTAAAGAAAGCAAGTAAATAATACAAGTGTAATTGAAGTAAATACAGCAGTAATATATTCATAAAAGAATTTAATTATGGTAACAAATCCGAAAGATTCTAATATAGAAACTAAAATCACACAATCTATGCTACCATAGAAATAACCATCCTTACCTTATATAACTTGAAGAGAATCTCCAAGGATCAAGGAGAATCTTCCCAAACTTGGCAAGAAGGTCCTAAACAAGTATATATATCATATTAGGAAAAAAAACCTAGAAGGAAAGATATCAAAACATCCAAAACAGACCAAATCTGGAGTTGCTGTACTCATTGGTCGATTGGATTGGTCTACTGTCTCAGTCGACCAATCAGTCGACCAACAGAGACAGTGGCCTACAAAATCAGAGTTTTAAGAATATAGAACCGAATTTGGTGGTTCAAAAGGGTACCAAACAAGGGGGAAACTACTATGACAGTATCCTAGTATATAGAGGACTTCAAAACACTAATCAAATCAAGTCTTCAAGTTACAAATTAGGAAACAAAAGTTACCATAATTAGATCAATCATGGTTCTTGAAGAATTCATAGTAACAATCATGGACAAGAACGATAGGATGATGGATCATTGATTGTGATAAAGAAATCATGAAAAGCATGCATAGATCTTCAAGAAAAATAGATCTAAGACTGAAGAACATGAATCTAAATAAGGAAACAAAACTTACCATAAATGTATTAGTCATGGTTCTTGGAGAAAGCAAGGTATGATCAAGAAGAAAGAACTAGAGATTGATAGGTTACAACTCTTGTAAAGAAAACACAGCGATTGACTACTAATATGATCAATAAAACAAATCTAAGAAGATCAGAATTTGAATCAAAAGCTGAACAAAGACAAGATCATGATTTAGATCATGATTCCTTCAAAAGCTTGCAATGATCATGATTAAGAACATTGCATTAGCCATTAATCCTTAGGAAGATCATGATGGATGAGTAGAGAGATGTTTGCAACAGAGAATGCAGCATCTTCTCCACTGTCTCAGCCCAAAAAGGAAAGAAAAACAGAGATGGAGAAGAAGAAGAGAGTGTAGACATACCTTTGATGCAAGAGGAAGAAGATTACTTGAGTTCTTGCGAGGGATCAACCAAGGATGCAAGGAAATTGATTAGAATGGAGTTCTAACTCGTTCCAGAGGCTTAGGAGGCAGAGGAGAAGAACTAATCCCGAGATTGGACTTAAATAGAGCAAGAAAGACCTAAATCTGGAAAACAGATCTCATTGGTCGATTGGATTGGTCTACTAGCCCAGTCGACCAATTAGTCGACCAATGGAGACAGCAAGGTACAGATTGCACTGTTTTGGTCATAACTTCTTCGTTTGAAGTTCGATTGATCCGAAATTCGAAAGGGAACTTCACACAAACATACTAAGACTATCTAGCATGAATTGGGCATCATCCATGGTCCAAAAATCAGTACTTTATTACTTGGGAACATGAGTTTCTAAATTGGAAACAACATGGTTCTCATAGCAAACTCACCATGGATTCAAGGGAAGAATTAGAGAGAACAAGGCTTCTCTCTAATGGAATATCAAGAACATATTAGAGGCAAGAATAACTAAATAGAAAATCAAAAGAATACTAATCCTAGAATGAGAGGAATCAAAAATAGAAACTTACTAGAATGCTTATATCAATGGTCAACATAGAAGGCTAAAATGGCTAGAAAGAAAGGGGAATTGATTCAAGGAGATGAAACACATTGGAACAGCAATAAAGGCTAAGATCAAACATGTTAAACATTAATGAGAAAAGAAGCTATAGTAGAATGATCATGTTGTCCAAAACTCAATCAAAATCAGTGAAGAATTGAGGAGATTCACCATGTGGTTTCAAGGAATGGAAAGAGTGATTGGGGGTTCACTCTAAGACATAAGGAGATTAGAGAATAGGTAGTTATAGTAGTGTAACACCTTCTCCACAATCAAAACATCAAGATAGAACAGTAAGAAGAAGAAAAGAGAGAAGAAGGAGACAGAACACTGAAATCAAGGTCCAACTTCAAGATGTAACATTAAACTAACATTTCTTCACCCAAAATAGATAGGGTGTCCTGGCTAGGTTTGGGCTGGATTTCACACCATACATCTAGACAAGTCCTATGTATGTCATCCAATAACCTGGGAAAGCGTCAATGGACACCTTCGGAGAACATCCCATACTATTCCCTCCGATGTCCAAGGACAGAAGCACCAGTAGGGTACCCCTCAATCCCAAGTTATACTTAAGCAATCACATGCCCAAGTTCATCATATCAGTTCACAAGATACAACATCATAATAAACATTCAATTCATGACATTGACATAAGTCATCATATATCGAAATTGATAAACATGATAAGACATTGAAATAACATAATGTAAACACAAAGCTACTGTTGAAAGACATATAAAGCAAGTCTAACATGATAAGAATATGAAATAGAAACTATATTTACTAGGTTAAGAACACCAAGTAAAAATTCCATATCCTAAGTAATTATATCGATAACTATCCTTACCTTGAATCGGAGAAGAGAATGGTCCAAGATTACAAGCAAGTGGCCCAATTAGTCTTAAAGTCCTAAACAAGCATATATGAAAGGTTAGAGAAGAAATCAGAACAATTGGGGATCAAACGAATCAGAACTAGGCAAAAGTTGCTGACAGCAACTCTATTGGTCGATACATTTGGTTGATAGTATCGACCAATAGTATCGACCAAATTAATTTTCGGACAGCAAGCTGGCTTTTTGGATTCTTGCCCAGATTTGGTCTTTCGGGTCTCGGATCAACACGAAACTTGGAGGATAGTCTAAGCACAGCATAGGGGCACTAATTATCAAGAATTTAACATAATCCAATGGTCCATTTAGAAATCCCCAAATTGACATATCAAGGTTAAGAGTTGTAGATCATGGCATTGGCTACATCTTAATGCAAATTGGGGGAAAACATGGGGGATTAGGTAGGGAATCATTTAGAAGTAACATTGAACTCATATGCAAGATATAGATTAGGTTAATCATAAGTTTAATCTCAGTTTTGGTAAATAAAGCAAGTTGGTGAGCAATAAATCATGGAAATGTGTAGTTAGTGATCATGAGGTGAATCAATCATAGTCATATCGGTGAAAACATCATTGTATGGGGTTTAGAAGGTTCATGGCAAGGTGTTTGCAAGGTTGCAGCATCTTGGCCATGGTCCCAACAGTGAAATAGAGAAAAGATGAGTGAGAAAGTGATTAGGAGAGAGAGTCATACCTTTAAAGTGGAACAAGAAAGTAGGAATGAGTGGTTGGCAATGATTGATGAAGAATATGCTTCACCACTACCAAGGAGGAGTTCTTGAGAGGCTCTCCCACGTTAGGTGCGGACTTGGAGGGCTATACAAGGTCAAATTGCATGGGGTTTTCTCCTACAGTTCACTCAAGAGGTCTAGTTTTAGGGAGTACCTTCGGATTATGCACAGGAGTCCGTTTGATATTTCAACTGTCTCACTCTTCATCAGTGCGCAAATTCTAACTTAACACTGCTAATGTGCTCAAGGAAGGAGCAGCATCATCAATGTCCATAAACTGGAGTTCCAACATTACGTCATCAACCAGTAGGGCCCATAAGTCCCTCCTACCACCACTTTGGGTCTTCGGACCTACAAACACAACAATGACCGGGTCGGGTCAAGGTTAGGTAAAAGCTGGATTTTACATTCTCCCCCCCTTAAAAGAATTTCGTCCTCGAAATTGAAAGCGTACCTGTGCTTCCAAAAATATGAGGAAACTTCTCCTTCATTTCTTCTTCCTTTTCCCATGAAGCTTCTTCCGGGGTATGGTTCTTCCACCGAATCTTCACCAAAGGGATGGTGCGATTCCGCAGCTGCTTGTCCTTTTTATCTAGGATTTCGGCTGGTCCTTCATCGTAAGAAAGATCGGCGCTAAGTCCTTCGGGTGCTTGCTGTAGTATGTGTCCCGGGTTCTCTATGTACTTCTGAAGCATCAAAACATGGAACACATTGTGAACTCCAGCAAGAGATGGAGGCAAGGCCAAGCGATAAGCAACAGATCCAACCCTTTCCAAGATTTCAAAAGGTCCGATGAAGCGGGGGCTAAACTTTCCTCTCACATTGAATCTCATCACTCCTTTCATAGGTGATACTTTAAGGAAAACTTTCTCTCCAATTGGAAACTCCAGATCGGTCCTTCTCTTGTCGACATAGGATTTCTGTCTTGACTGGGCCGACTTAATCCTTTCTCTAATCATGTCGACCATAGCACTTGTAGCTTCAATCATTTTCGGGCCTAAGACTTTTCTTTCACGTGTCTCAGTCCAATACAAAGGTGTTCTACAAGTGTTACCGTACAAAGCTTTAAAAGGAGCCATGCCTATTGTTGATTGATAACTGTTGTTATAGGCAAACTCAACTAAAGCTAAGTGTTCATCCCAATTTCCACCCATATCAACCACACAAGATCTAAGCATATCTTCTAAAATTTGAGTTGTCCGCTCAGATTGTCCATCAGACTGTGGATGATGAGCTGTACTCAGATTCAATTGGGTTCCCAAGGCTTTCTGCAATCCATTCCAAAACCTTGAGGTGAACCTAGGATCACGATCAGAGACAATACTCACCGGCACTTCGTGCAGACGAACCACGTTGTCCACATAAAGTCTAGCCAGCTTGTCCAAAGTGTGAGTGATCTTCATAGGAATGAAATGGGCTGATTTAGTCAACCTATCAACAATCACCCACACAGTGTCATTTCCTTTACTTGCTCGCGGCAAGCTAGTCACGAAGTCCATGGAGATATATTCCCACTTCCAACTAGGAACAGGAAGGGGCTGAAGCAATCCGGACGGAGGTTGACGAACGGCTTTAACACGCTGACAAGTCTCGCACTTGGCAACAAAGTCTTCAACATCCGCTTTCAAACTATTCCACCAAAAATGTTCCCTTAAGTCTTTATACATTTTGGTACTTTCAGGGTGTATTGTAAAGATCGATTGGTGTGCTTCTTTAAATATTTCCTTCTTGATTTCATCAACAGCAGGCACACAGAGTCTACCTCTAAACAATAAAGTACCATCTAAAGACGTACTAAAAGCAGGGTCCGTTTCTGAATTTGTGGCAACCTTCTCAATCTTCTCTTTCAATTCAGGGTTAGAACTTTGCAAAGCAACGATCCGGTCTCTAAGGGTGGATCTTGCCGTCATGGCATAAAGAATACAATATGAACCCTCAGGAACCACTTCTAAGCCAAACCTTTCCATTGACAACAACAAAGGTCGACTCAAAGCACACAAGTTCAAATCCTTCCTTTGACCTTTCCTACTAAGAGCATCCGCAGCCACATTTGCTTTGCCTGGGTGATATTGGATATCGCAATCATAGTCAGAAACCAACTCCAACCATCTTCTTTGTCTCATATTCAGCTCTTTCTGGGTGAAGAAGTATTTCAAACTCTTATGATCTGTGAAGATAGCGATCTTCTCACCGTATAGGTAGTGTCTCCAAATCTTTAAAGCAAAGACAACTGCGGCAAGCTCTAAGTCGTGAGTGGGATAATTCCGCTCATAGTCTTTCAATTGCCGAGAGGCATAAGCCACAACTTTGTCGTGTTGCATCAACACGCAACCCAATCCGATCATGGAAGCATCGGTGTAGACTGTCAACCCACCGGAACTATTAGGTATAGTTAAAACCGAGGCACTTGTCAATCTAACCTTCAGCTCTTCAAAATTCTTCTCGCAAGTTTCAGTCCAAATGAACTTCTCTTCCTTTCTAGTTAGCTTAGTCATAGGGGCAGCCAACCTAGAAAAATTCTCGATAAATCTCCAATAGTATCCTGCCAATCCAAGGAAACTTCTTATCTCAGTCACGGTCTTCGGTCTTTCCCAATCGGTAACCGTTTTCACTTTCTCCGGGTCAACACGAATACCTTCGGCTGAAACAACATGGCCAAGAAACACTACCTTTGAGAGCCAAAAGTCACACTTGCTAAACTTAGCATAGAGTTTCTTTTCTCTCAACATTTGCAAAGTGAAGTTCAGATGTTCCGCATGCTCTTCCTCATTCTTCGAGTAAATCAAGATGTCATCAATGAACACGATCACAAACTTATCGAGCACATCATGAAATACCCGGTTCATGAGGTCCATGAACACAGCAGGGGCATTTGTTAAACCAAAAGGCATAACTTTGAATCCATAGTGTCCATACCTTGTTCGGAACGCCGTCTTAAAGATATCACTTGACCTCACTTTCAACTGGTGATACCCCGATCTCAAGTCAATCTTTGAGAACATAGACGCGACCTTCAACTGGTCAAATAGGTCATCAATCCGAGGCAACGGGTATCTATTCTTGATCATTAACTTGTTCAACTCTCGGTAGTCAATGCATAGGCGCATACTACCGTCTTTCTTCTTAACGAACAAGACCGGAGCTCCCAAGGGGGACACACTTGGCTGCACAAAACCTCTATCCAGGAGTTCATTCAGCTGAGTTTGCAACTCCTCTAGCTCTGTAGGCGCCATCCTGTAAGGAGCCTTAGACACCGGAGACGCTCCAGGAGTTAAGTCTATAGAGAACTCAACCTCTCTGTCACGGGGTAGTCCTGATAGATCATCTGGAAACACATCAGCAAAGTTACAAACAACACTGACATATTCAAGTCTTTTCTTTTCCTTGACCTTGCTTCCAAATGAAGCATCTTCCACCAGGGAGTGGACTTGCATTAAAGCGGTCAAAGTCTTCTTGCTCACTCTTCCCTTCTTCCCTTGGAACTCCAAAACTGAATTCCCCTCCAATCGGAATTGGATCTTCTTTGAAGAGCACAAGATCATAGTGTTGTAGGATGTCAACCAATCAATTCCCAAGATCACGTCGAAATCTCTCATATCGAACAACACCAACCATGCCTTCAAGTTCAAACCACAAACACAAACAGGACATTCTTCTAACACTTTATCTAGTTTAACAGCAGACCCAACAGGGGTACAAATTGACAAATAACTAGACAAACATCTGGGTGTTAGGTTAGTCTTCACAGCAAAAGTAGATGAAATGAATGAATGAGATGCACCCGTATCAAACAATACAAATGCTGGTAAAGAAGCGACTAACAATGTACCTGTAACAACATCATGACAAGCTTCTTGGTCAGTACCAGATATACCGATGACTTTGCCGGCAAGAGGAGCAGGGACACTCTTCTGAACAGGAGCACCGAGCTGAACAGACTTCTTGGGGCAGAGGCGGGCAAAATGGCCGGACTGTTTGCAAAAGAAGCAAACATTATTCCTTCGGTCCAACAGAGGTGGCTGCCACTGGAGGTCTCTGAAATGCAGGCCTGGGGTGCACCATTCCAGGTTGAGGAGGCTGAACAATTCCTGCAAGTCGGGTCCCACTAGACTGGCCATCTTGGCCTACATGAACAGCACTGGGACTCGGCCCAACACTCCGGGGCTGATAGGTGGGAGTGGGGTACGGTGCAGGCCTCACAAAGCGACGGTCAGTACGATCAACAAATCCAGAAGGTTTGGATTGCCAAGGTTTCTGTGCTCGCGCATTCTCCTTCTCAGTTTCCTCAATTTTCTTTGCATTCTCAACGGCCTGAGCATAGTCTCCAAGAGGTAAGGCAGTGAGGTGGACTTTGATCGCTGGTCGCAGCCCTTTGAAGAATTTCTTCGCCTTGGCAACATCGGAACTCAAGGAATCAGGAGCGAAGAAAAAGAGTTCTTCAAACTTCTGCTGGTATTCCAGCACAAAAAGGGTACCTTGCACCAATGCCATAAATTCTGCCTCCTTGGCATTTTTCACCGACTTAGGGAAATAGTTTCTACAGAATGCTTCCTTAAACAACTCCCAAGTAACCACACCAGCATGAAGGTTCTCGAGAATAGGCCTGGTGGAGGTCCACCATGCATCAGCTTCATGTTGAAGCTTATGTTCTGCAAACAACACCTTCTGATTATCTGAACACTGCAGGTGTCTAAATGCCTTCTCCAGTTCTCTCAACCATCTATTAGGAAAGAGGGTGTCCTTGGTCATTCCGGTAAAAGATGGTACTTGAAGTTTAAGAAAACTTTCCATCAGCTTGGTATGCGGGATCTCAGTGGACCTCTCCACATACGGAGCTGCACAGCCAGGGTTTCTTGAACCACTTGCTCGGTTCTCTTCTCGCATAGCCAAAAATCCGGTCATCATTTGATTGAACTGTGCCGCCTGTTGCTGCATCATGTTGGTCATAATGCTAGCAATGTCTCTGAAGCTTCCGATTTCAGGAGCATCGGGGACTCCATTAGGGGTGGGGTGCTCTCCTTGTCTTTGCTGGTCCGGGGTCCCAGCAGGCACATCTTCAACTCCGGAATTATCAGAACCAATCAAACGATTCCTTAGAAGCACCATTCTGCAAACATTGGAAATTACAACATCGAAAATCAAACTTGTCAAGATCATTTGATCAATAGCAAGGAATGCCCAAAACATGCTTAAATTCATCAATATAGCAAGATTATAGTCCAACATTGGTAAGAAACAAATCACAAATCAGATTTCCACAAAAAGCCCAAAAGCAGAAATTTTTCCCTATTGGTCGATACATTTGGTCGATGGCATCGACCAATAGTATCGACCAAAAATATCCTGCAAAAAAACAGAATATATGGCCCACTCGTTTCATTTCAAAACATTTCAATCTCAATCTTGGCTCTTGGGAAAACTTCTTCTTAAGGTCTCTAAGGGTTTTAGGGGTGATTTGAGGCTTCCAACACTCTGCAAGCTTGCATTGATCAACAACACAAGTAAGTCTCATTCTCTTCTTCTCTTTTCTTGCGTTTTCATTTACCAAGATATAGTTTTCCTTCAAAACTGCAAAATGGTTGGTGCTAATGGTTAGAATCATGTCTAGGGACGTTTAGAAACATGCTCCCACCATTCTACAACCAAAACTAAGCATGAAACACAAGATTTCACATTCTTAGGTTCCAAAAATCACTATTCATCTCAATATTTCCAACTTTGCAAACACTTGTCTCATTTTTAAACCAAATTGAATTTTGACATGAAACCAAGTCTCACATGACTAATTTACCATGGGGAAGGTGTTCCCACATTCGGTTTGCCGAAATTCCAACTTTTGAAAAAATCTCAAACATAGCCCAAAGAGGGATTTCCTTCACATGTCTTGCTGAATTTTCACTTCCACAAGGCCAAAATGTTAGATTTTCACCAAACGAAACATCCCATCATGTTTATCCAAGTCTTATGCACATGCTAGTACGTTCGAATCGCATTTTTCGCAAAAATTTTAATTTTCTCAAAAAATTACGAAAATGCCCTTCATCTAACAAATGTACAAGGGAACTAATCAAAATTAAATTTCTTCCTTGTCTCCACAGGTTCATCATGCCCAGAGGAGGACGGAGGGCTGACAGAGGTATAGGGCATGCTCCATGACAAGAGGTTACCGAGGAGGACCTCTTTATTTCACCTCAGGAAGAGTTCCTATTTGAGCGCTACTTCTATGACATACCGATCGAGTACGGGCGGTTGGTAGTCTTAGATGAGCTAGAGACCTTTTGCATACGGGAGAGGTTAGAGGCGATGGGATGGCTACCTTTGTACACCACACCATATCCAGTCTATCCAGAGCTTGTCAGGTACTTCTATAGTAACCTGACCTACCGATTCGAGGATGACCCGCGAGAGGGTTCTCGGATTGTCATCAGCTCTGTGGTCAGAGGCATTGAGATCATATTCACCACCAGCGAGTTGGCTACTATCTTGGGAGTGCCATCCGTACCAGACTTTCGTTGGTGGATTCTTCCTCGCACTGACATCATGGAGGCTCTTCTTCCACACGAGACACACGAGGTATGCATGACTCTGTGGGACGATGAGAACTGCTACATGCCCAGGAGTGGCACTTCTATGCTACCATCTGCTCGAGTTATCGCTCGCTTTGTCGGGCGAAACATTGTTCCAAAGGCAGGGCATCACAGTAGGGTGACGATCATGGAGGCATTAGCCATCTATTGCATTTACACTGGCGTGCAGATAGACTTGGCTCACATCATGCAGCATATCATGATAGACCGAGTTGAGCTTCCCGGGGTCAGGAACTTAGCTTTTGGTCAGGTCTTGACACGCATCTTCCAGTACTTCCGGGTGGATCTAGAGGACACACTGATGATTCCTGATATAGAGATAGGTGAGGACCTCTGTGCATGGTCGATCAGGAAGATGGGGCTTGGTAATGCAATTAGATCAGATGATGAGGCCGACATCGATGGGGATGCCGAGGATGACGATGTAGACGAGCATGGAGACGATGATGATCATGGTGATGCTCCAGCTCAGGATGATGATCAGGGGCATGAGGAGATTCCTGCTCCACGATTTTTCGAGGATGAAGGTCCATCTCACCAGACTTCTGAGGCTCCAGGTGTGGCTTCTCATCAGTCTTCGATTTATTCCATACTCGAGAGGATTGAGGCTCGACAGATGAGGATGGAGACATACATGCACACTTTAGGAGAGAGGTTTACACGACTCGAGGATGAGTTCAGATCGAGGAGGGATCAGACAGATCGTCGGAGTAGATCACCTAGATAGATAGCATTTGGAATTTCCTTTTATGTTCTCCCAAATGTAATTTCTTTCAGACTTGTAAAAATTTTCTTATGTGATTAATGGGATCAAGTTGTTTCACTTATATTATTGTGTCTTATTCCACAATCAGTTAGGTTTCATTTATTCAGTCACTAATCTTGGTTATCTATTATTCAGCTCTAAGATTAGTTGAGTTACCCTTTTGATCGGTAACTCGGAATGTTCCATCATCGCTTCTGTGGTTAGGGTCTTACTGAACCTGGGGCTCTGATACCACTCTGTCACATCCACCCAGCCGGTACCCTATCTGGCTTACCCGGGATGTGATCCACAGCCCCGAAGATCCATAGTTCAGAGATCACATCAGCCACATCGACAATAACACAATCATGAACAATCAATATTAAGCTACAATCAATAAAATAGAATTCAGGAATGAGATATCAAGGATAATCAGAGTACGGAAATAAATATCAAATCAGATAAATTAAGAAGGCAGTGGGCGGAATCCACTCCTTCACCAAACGGAAGTGAGGTCAAAATTTGGGTAAGTACAAGTCTCAAGTTATGAAGATAAGTTAAAGTTATTACAATTCTTCTAAGTTTAATTGTCACAAAAAAAAAAAGGGGGTAACTACTCATAAGTCTCCTCCACAATAGATATGTCTTCTTCAAAGGTGAGGACCATGGAGATCCAACATGACTGCTCCCATACAACTCCAGGGCTAACCCTGGTACGCAGGGTGATCTTCTTCGGTACAGTCACCGAAGTCTTCAATGTAGCTAGTCTCCGGATAGTAGTATGAGGTATCCGGGTCCGCCTCAGGGAGTGTGCCATCAGAGTAATCACCTGTAGAATAGCCTAACAAAATATTGCAACAGAAAAGGAATGAGTTCAAAAGAACTCAGCAAGGAAGTTATTCCACCACACATAAACCACAAGATAATCATAACATGATGCAGATGATATGAGGCATATAATGCAATATGATTTTATTCTAAGTATGCTGGTCATCTATGGTAGAAATGCTTTAAGTCATAGCACCATACTTCTTTAGGTAGTCTCAGTCACTCATCACCGGGGGGAATTGGGTCCTGCATCCCTCTCGAACAAATCCATGGTTGGGGGTTTCG
Source organism: Hakea prostrata (assembly GCF_041222555.1). NCBI lineage: Eukaryota > Viridiplantae > Streptophyta > Magnoliopsida > Proteales > Proteaceae > Hakea > Hakea prostrata. Next base: position 40,416,342 of record NC_142601.1, on the reverse strand, counting down.
GTCACCACTCTCTCACATCATCGTTTGGTCTAAGTATTGGCGCATGTCAAGGTATAGCCTAGCCCAATGCAAGCCATCTACTTAATCATATCATGTCAGTTCCAGATACGTCCATTCCTCCCCTCTCGGGATCCTTTCCGGTATCCTTCACACTAGAGTCACGGATATTACTCACCGGACTCATCAAACCTATTGGTCATCCACAAATGGTAAACGGGAAGCTCTCACGTCCCTCTCACGGATCATTTCACCGGTCTTGAGTGCCCGTGAGCCCAAGTCTAGCCATTTGCAACCCTACCAATAAATGGCCCCTTTTGGGTAACCGTAATGCAATTTATGTCCTCTCACGGAGTGGATACCAGTCTTGAGCGCCCACAAATCCACACTACTACCACGGGTTGTTCGGTCTCAATGCCCTTCCAAATCGGGTCTGATATGATAGGGACATCCTAGCCATACATCTAGACAAGTCCTATGTATGTCATTCAATAACCTGGGAAGCGTCGATGGACACCTTCGGAGAACATCCCATACTATTCCCTCCGATGTCCAAGGACAGAACCACCAGTAGGGTACCCCTCAATCCCATGTTATACTTAAGCAATCACATGCCCAAGTTCATCATATTAGTTCACAAGATACAACATCATAATAAACATTCAATTCATGACATTGACATAAGTCATCATATATTGAAATTGATAAACATGATAAGACATTGAAATAACATAATGTAAACACAAAGCTACTGTTGAAAGACATATGTAGCAAGTCTAACACGATAAGAATATGAAATAGAAACTATATTTACTAAGTTAGGGATACCAAGTCAAGATTCCATATCTTAGGTAATTATATCCATAACTATCCTTACCTTGAATCGGAGAAGAGAATGGTCCAAGATCACAAGCAAGTGGCCCAAATAGCCTTAAAGTCCTAAACAAGCATATATGAAAGGTTAGAGAAGAAATCAAAACAATTGGAGATCAAACGAATCAGAACTAGGCAAAAGTTGTTGACATAGCAACTCTATTGGTCGATACATTTGGTCGATAGTATCGACCAATAGTATCAACCAAATCAATTTTCGGACAGCAAGCTAGCTTTTTTTGATTCTTGCCCAGATTTTGTCTTCCGGGTCTCGGATCAACACGAAACTTGGAGGATAGTCTAAGCACAACATAGGGGCACTAATTATCAAGAAATCATCATAATCCAATGGTCCATTTGGAAATCCCCAAATTGACATATCAAGGTTAAGAGTTGTAGATCATGGCATTGGCTACATCTTAATGCAAATTGGGGGAAAACATGGGGGATTAGGTAGGGAATCATTTAGAAGTAACATTGAACTCATATGCAAGGTATAGATTAGGTTAATCATAAGCTTCATCTCAGTTTTGGTAAATAAAGCAAGTTGGTAAGCAATAAATCATGGAAATGTGTAGTTAATGATCATGAGGTGAATCAATCATAGTCATATCGGTGAAAACATTATTGTATGGGGTTTAGAAGGTTCATGGCAAGGTGTTTGCAAGGTTGCAGCACCTTGGCCATGGTCCCAACAGTGAGAAAGTGATTAGGAGAGAGAGTCATACCTTTAAAGTGGAACAAGAAAGTAGGAATGAGTGAATGGCAATGATTGATGAAGAAGATGCTTCACCACTACCAAGGAGGAGTTCTTGAGAGGCTCTCCCACGTCCCCAGATGTTAAAAACGCGAGAATAGGGCTTCAGTCTCGAGGAATAAATAAATGGAAAAGAATATTCCAAGAATCTTTAAATCCGGGTTCAGCAAACCTATTGGTCGATACATTTGGTCGATATTATCGACCAATAATATCGACCAAAACATGTTTCTGCAGAATTTTACAGAATAGTTCAGCAACTTTAGGTGCGGACTTGGAGGGCTATACAAGGTCAAATTGCATGGGGTTTTCTCCTACAGTTCACTCAAGAGGTCTAGTTATAGGGAGTACCTTCGGATTATGCACAGGAGTCCGTTTGATATTTCAACTGTCTCACTCTTCATCAGTGCGCAGATTCTAACTTAACACTGCTAATGTGCTCAAGGAAGGAGCAGCATCATCAATGTCCATAAACTGGAGTTCCGACATTACGTCATCAACCAGTAGGGCCCATAAGTCCCTCCTACCACCACTTTGGGTCTTCGGACCTACAAACACAACAATGACCGGGTCGGGTCAAGGTTAGGTTAAAGCTGGATTTTACATTCTGGGTCGGGTCAAGGTTAGGTAAAAGCTGGATTTTACATTCTCCCCCCCTTAAAAGAAATTTTGTCCTTGAAATTGAAAGCGTACTGTGCTTCCAAGAGTCCTTCGGGTGCTTGCTGTAGTATGTGTTCCAGGTTCTCTATGTACTTCCGAAGCATCGAGACATGGAACACATTGTGAACTCCAACAAGAGATGGGGGCAAGGCCAAGCGATATGCAACAGGTCCAACCTTCTCCAAGATATCATAAGGTCCTATGAAGCGAGGGCTAAGCTTTTCTTTCACATTGAATTTTGTCACCCCTTTCATAGGTGACATTGTAAGGAAAACTTTCTCTCCTCCAAATCGGTCCTTCTCTTGTCGGCATAAGATTTTTGTCTTGACTGGGCAGACTTAATCCTTTCTCTAATCATGTTGAACATCGCACTTGTAGCTTCAATCATTTTCGGACCTAAGACTCTTCTTTCACCCGTCTCAGTCCAATACAAAGGTGTCCTACAAGTGTTACCATACAAAAAAGCCATGCCTAGTGTTGATTGATAACGGTTATTATAGGCAAACTCAACCAAAGCTAAGAGTTCGTCCCAATTTCCACCCATATCCACAATACAAGATCTATCATATCTTCCAAGATTTGAATTGTCTGCTCAAACTGTCCATTAGACTATGGATGATGAGTTGTACTTAGATTCAACTGGATTCCCAAAGCCTTTTGCAACCCATTCCAAAATCTAGAAGTAAACCTGGGATCACAATCAGAGACAATACTCACAGGCACTCCGTGCAGACGAACCACATTGTCCACATAAAGTCTAGCTAGCTTGTCCAAAGTGTAATTGATCTTCATAGGAATGAAATGGGCTAATTTAGTCAACCTATCAACAATCACCCACACAGTGTCATTTCCCTTGCTTGCCCGCGGCAAGCTAGTCACGAAGTCCATGGAGATATCTTCCCACTTCCAGATAGGAATAAGAAGGGGCTAACGCAATCCGCATGGAGGCTGTCGAACGGCTTTAACACGCTGACAAGTCTCACACTTGGCAACAAAGTCATCAACATCCGCTTTCAAACCATTCCACCAAAAATGTTCCCTTAGGTCCTTATACATTTTGGTACATCCAGGGTGTATTGTAAAGATCGACTGGTGTGCTTCTTTCAATATTTTCTTCTTGATTTCATCAACAGCAGGCACACAGAGTCTACCTCTAAACAATAAGGTACCATCTAAAGATGTACTAAAAGCAGGGTCCATTTCTAAATTTGTGGCAATCTTTTCAATCTTCTCTTTCAACTCAAGATTAGAACTCTGCAAAGCAACAATCCGGTCTCTAAGGGTGGATCTTGCCGTCATGGCATAAAGAATACAATCCGAACCCTCAGGAACCACTTCTAAGCCAAACCTTTCCATCGACGACAACAAAGGTCAACTCAAAGCACACAAGTTCAAATCCTTCCTTTGACCTTTCCTACTAAGAGCATCCGCAACTATATTTGCTTTGCCTGGGTGATATTGGTGTCACAATCATAGTCAGAAACCAACTCCAACCATCTTCTTTGTCTCATGTTCAGCTATTTCTGGGTGAAGAAGTATTTCAAACTCTTATGATCTGTGAAGATAGCGATTTTCTCAGCGTACAGGTAATGTCTCCAAATCTTTAAAGCAAAAACAATGGCAGCAAGCTCTAAGTCGTGCGTGGGATAATTCCGCTCATAATCCTTCAATTGCCGAGAGGCATAAGCCACAACCTTGCCGTGTTGCATCAACAAGGAACCCAAACCGATCTTGGAAGCATCACTGTAGACTGTCAACCCACCGGAACTATCAAGTATAGTTAAAACCGGGGCGCTTGTCAATCTAACTTTCAGCTCTTCGAAATTCTTCTTGCAAGCTTCAGTCCAAACGAACTTCTCTTCCTTTCTAGTTCGCTTAGTCATAGGGGCAGCCAACCTAGAAAAGTTCTCAATAAATCTCCGATAGTATCCTGCCAATCCAAGGAAACTTCTTATCTCAGTCACGGTCTTCGATCTTTCCCAATCATTAACAGTTTGCACTTTTTCCGGGTCAACACGAATACCTTCGGCTGAAACAACATGGCCAAGAAATATTACCCTTGAGAGCTAAAAGTCACACTTGCTAAACTTAGCATAGAGTTTCTTTTCTCTCAACCTTCGCAATGTGAAGTTCGGATGTTCCACATGCTCTTCCTCACTCTTCGAGTAAATCAAGATGTCATCAATGAAAATGATTACAAAATTATTGAGCACATCATGAAATACCCGGTTCATGAGGTCCATGAACACGGCAGGAGCATTCGTTAAACCAAAAGGCATAACTTTGAATTCATAATGTCCGTACCTTGTTCTGAACACCGTCTTAAAGATATCACTTGACTTCACTTTCAATTGGTGATACCCATACCTTAAGTCAATCATCGAGAACACAGCGCACCTTTCAATTGATCAAACAGATCATCAATCCGGGGCAGCGGATATCTATTCTTGATCGTCAACTTGTTCAACTCCCGGTAGTCAATGCATAGGCGCATACTACCGTCTTTCTTCTTAACGAACAAGACCGGAGCTCCTCAGGGAGACACACTTGGCTACACAAAACCTCTATCCAGGAGTTCGTTCAGCTGAGTTTGTAACTCCTCTAGCTCGGTAGGCGCCATCCTATATGGAGCCTTAGACACCAGAGACACTCCAGGAGTCAAGTCTATGGAGACCCTCTATCAGGGGGTAGTCCTGAAAGATCATCTGGAAACACATGAGCAATGTTACAAGCAACACTGACATCTTCAAGTCTCTTCCCTTCCTTGACCTTGCTTCCAGATGAAGCACCTTCCACCAAAGCGTGGACTTGCATCAAAGCGGTCAAAGTCTTCTTGCTCACTCTTCCCTTCTTGCCTTGGAACTCCAAAACTGAATTCCCTTCCAATCGAAACTGAATCTTCTTCGAAGAGCACAAGATCATAGCGTTGTAGGATGTCAACCAGTCAATTCCCAAGATTACATCAAAATCCCTCATACCAAACAACACGAGATTTGCCTTCAAGTTCAATCCACAAACAAAAACAAGACATTCCTCTAACACTTTATCTAGTTTAACAACAGACCCAACAGGGGTACAAATTGACAAACAACTAGGTAAACATCTGGGTGTTAGGTTAGTCTTCACAGCAAAAGTAGATGAAATGAATGAATGAGATGCACCCGTATCAGACAACACAAATGCTGGAAAAGAAGCAACTAACAATGTACCTGTGACAACATCATGACAAGCTTCTTGATTAGTACCATATATACTAAAGACTCTGCTGGCAGGAGGTGCAGGGACACTCTTCTGAATAGGAGCACTGGGCTGAACAAACTTCTTGGGGGTAGAAACGGGCAAAATGGCAAGGCTGTTTGCAAAAGAAACAAACATTATTCTTTGGTCCAACAGAGGTAGCTGCCACTGGAGGTCTCTGAGATGCAGGCCTGGGATGCACCATTCTAGGTCAAGGAGGCTGGAAAAATCCCACAAGTCGGGTCCCACTAGTCTACAAACAAAACCAAGCATAGAACACAAGATTACACACACTTTGGTTCCAAAATCACTATTCATTTCAAAATTTTCCAACTTTGCAAACACTTGTCTCATTTTTAAACCAATTTGAATTTTGACATGAAACCAAGTCCCACATGACTAATTTACCATGGGGAAGGTGTTCCCACACTCGGTTCACCAAAAATCCATTTTTTTTAAAAATAAAAAATCTAGCCCAAAGAGGGATTTTTTTTTCTTCTTGCTGAATTTTCTCTTCCACGGGGCCAAAATGGTAGATTTTCACCAAACAAACAATCCCAGCATGTTTATCCAAGTCTTATGCACATGCTAGTATGTTCGAATCGCAGTTTTCACAAAAATTTAAATTTTTCGAACAATTACGAAAATGCCCTTCATCTAATAATTGCACACAGGGATTAATCAAAATGAAATCTCTTTCTTGTCTCCACAGATTCATCATGCCTAGAGGAGGACGGAGGGCTGACAGAGGTCGAGGGCACGCTCCACGGCAGGAGGTTACCGAGGAGGACCTCTTCATATCTGTAAAATCCAGCTTTTACCTAACCTTGACCCGACCCGATCATTGTTATGTTTGTAGGTCCAAAGACCCGAAGTGGTGGTAGGAGGGACTTATGGGCCCTCCTGGTTGATGACGTAATGTCGGGATTCCAGTTTATGGACATTGATGATGCTGCTCCTTCCTTGAGCACATTACCAGTGCTAAGTTAGAATTTGTGCACTGATGAAGAGCGAGACAGTTGAAATAGCAAACGGACTCCTGTGCATAATCCGAAGGTACTCCCTGAAACTAGACCTCTTGAGTGAACTGTAGGAGAAAACCCCATGCAATTTGACCTTGTATAGCCCTCCAAGTCTGCACCTAAAGTTGCTAAACTATTTTGTAAAATTTCTGCAGAGATTGTTTTGGTCGATACTATTGGTCGATACCATCGACCAAAGGTATCGACCAACAAGTCTGCTGACCCAGATTTAAAGATTCTTGGAATATTCTTTTCTATTTATTTATTCCTCGAGACTGAAGCCCTATTCTCGCGTTTTTAACATCTGGGAACAAGAGAGAGCCTCCCAAGAACTCCTCCTTGGTAGTGGTGAAGCATCTTCTTCATCAATCATTGCCAACCACTCATTCCTACTTTCTTGTTCCACTTTAAAGGTATGACTCTCTCTCCTAATCACTTTCTCACTCATCTTTTCTCTATTTTACTGTTGGGACCATGGCCAAGGTGCTGCAACCTTGCATACACCTTGCCATGAACCTTCTAAACCCCATACAATGATGTTTTCACCGACATGACTATGATTGATTCACCTCATGATCATTGACTACACATTTCCATGATTTATTGCTTACCAACTTGCTTTATTTACCAAAACTGAGATGAAGCTCATGATTAACCTAATCTATACCTTGCATATGTGCTCCATGTTACTTCTAAACGATTCCCTACCTAATCCCCCATGTTTTCCCCTAATTTGCATTGAGATATAGCCAATGCCATAATCTACAACTCTTAACCTTAATATGTCAATTTGGGGATTTCCAAATGGACCATTGGATTATGAAAGTTTCTTGATAATTAGTGTCCCCATGTTGTGCTTAGACTATCCTCCAAGTTTCATGTCAATCCGAGACCCGGAAGACCAAATCTGGGCAAGAATCCGAAAAGCCAGCTTGCTGTCCCGGAATTGATTTGGTCGATACTATTGGTCGATACTATCCACCAAGTGTATCGACCAATAGAGTTGCTGTCAGCAACTTTTGCCCAGTTCTGATTCGTTTGATCTCCGATTGTTCTGATTTCTTCTCTAACCTTTCATATATGCTTGTTTAGGACTTTAAGACTATTTGGGCCATTGCTTGTGATCTTGGACCATTCTCTTCTCCGATTCAAGGTAAGGATAGTTATCGATGTAATTACCTAGGATATGGAAATCTTGACTTGGTATTCCTAACCTAGTAAATATAGTTTCTATTTCATATTCTTATCGTGTTAGACTTGCTACATATGTCTTTTAACAGTAGCTTTGTGTTTACATTATATTACTTCAATGTTTTATCATGTTTATCAATTTCAATATATGATGACTTATGTCAATGTCATGAATTGAATGTTTATTATGACGTTGTATCTTGTGAACTAATATGATGAACTTGGGCATGTGATTGCTTAAGTATAACTTGGGATTGAGGGGTACCCTACTGGTGCTTCTGTCCTTGGACATCGGAGGGAATAGTATGGGATGTTCTCCGAAGGTGTCCATTGACGCTTTCCGGGTTATTGAATGACATGCATAGGATTTGTCTAGATGTATGGCTAGGATGTCCCTATCATATCGGACCCGATTCGGAAGGGCATTGAGACCGAACAACCCGTGGTAGTAGTGTGGATTTGTGGGCGCTCAAGACCGGTATCCACTCCGTGAGAGGACATAAATTGCATTACGGTTATCCGAAAGGAGCCATTTATTGGTAGGGTTACAAATGGCTAGACTTGGGCTCACGGGCACTCAAGACCGGTGAAATGATGCGTGAGAGGGATGTGAGAGCTTCCCGTTTACCATTTGTGGATGACCAATAGGGTTGATGAGTCCGGTGAGTAATATCCGTGACTCTAGTGTGAAGGATACCGGAAAGGATCCCGAGAGGGGAGGAATGGAAGTATCCGGAACCGGCATGATATGATTAAGTAGATGACTTGCATTGGGCTAGGCTATTCCCTGACATGCGCCAATACTTAGACCAAACGGTGATGTGAGAGAGCGGTGACCGAAACCCCAACCATGGATTTGTCCGAGAGGGATGCAGGACCCAATTTCCCGGTGATGAGTGATCGAGACTACCTAAAGAAGTATGGTGCTATGACTTAAAGCATGTCTACCATAGATGACCAGCATACTTAGAATAAAGTCATATTGCATTATATGCCTCATATCATCTGCATCATTTTATGATTATCTTGTGGTTTATGTGTGGTGGGATAACTTCCTTGCTAAGTTCTTTTGAACTCATTCCTTTTCTGTTGCAATATTTTGTTAGGCTATTCTACGGTGATTACTCCGATGGCACCCTCCCCGAGGTGGACCCAGATACCTCATACTACCATCCGGAGGCAGGCTACGTTGAAGACTTCGGTGACCATACCGAAGAAGATTACCGGGCGTACCAGGGTTAGCCCCGGAGTTGTATGGGAGCAGTCATGTTGGGTCTCCATGGTCCTCAACTTTGAAGAAGATATATTTATTATAGAGGAGACTTATGAGTAGTTACCCCTTCTTTTGTGACAGTATACTTAGAAGAATTGTAATAACTTTAACTTACCTTTATAACTTGAGACTTGTACTTAACTAAATTTTGACCTCACTTCTGTTTGGTGAAGGAGTGGATTCCGCCCACTGCCTTCTTAATTTATCTGATTTGATATTTATTTCCGCACTCTGATTATGTCTGACACCTTATTTCTGAATTCCATGATCATTCATTGTTAGTTTATGATTATTATCTGTTCATGATTGTATTATCGTCGATGTGGATTCTGTGGTCCCTGAACTATGGATCTTCGGGGCTGTGGATCACATCCCGGGTATGCCAGATAGGGTACCGGCTGGGTGGATGTTACAATATCACCTCAGGCAGAGTTCCTGTATGAGCACTACTTCTACTACAGACCGATCGAGTATGGGCGGTTGGTAGTCTTGGACGAGCTAGAGACCTTCCGCATCCGGGAGAGATTAGAGGCAATGGGCTGGCTACCTTTGTACACCACGCCATTTCCGGTCAATCCAGAGCTCGTCAGGTACTTCTACAGTAACCTAACCTACCGATTCGAGGATGACCCGTGAGACGGTCCTCGGATTGTCATCTACTCCGTAGTCAGAGGCGTCGATATCACATTCACCACCAGTGAGTTGGCTAGATCTTGGGGGTGCCGTCCGTACTGAATTTCCGTTGGTGGATTCCCCCCCGCACGGACATCTTAGAGGCTCTTCTTCCACACGAGACACACGAGGTATGCATGACTCTGTGGGATGATGAGGACTGCTATATGCCCAAGAGCGGCACTTCTATGCGGCCATCTGCTCGAGTTATCGCTCGCTTCATCGGGCTAAACATCCTTCTGAAGGCAGGGCATCACAACAGGGTGACAATTATGGAGGCATTAGTCATCCACATCATTTACACTAGAGTGCCGATAGACTTGGCTCACATCATGCAGCATGTCATGATAGACCGAGTTGAGTTCCCCGGGGTCAGGAACTTAGCTTTTGGTCGAGTCCTGACACGCATCTTCCAATACTTCCAGGTGGACTTAGAGGACACACTGATGATTCCTGATATAGAGATAGGTGAGGATCTCTGTGCATGCGCGATCAGGAAGATGGGGCTTTGTGATGCAGTTAGATCATATGATGAGGTCGACATCGCTGGGGGTGCCAAGGATGATGCCTCAGAGGATGGGGATGATGATGAGGATGATGACAACGAGGATGACGATGGAGATGAGCATAGAGACGATGATGGTCACAATGATGTTCCAGCTCAGGATGTTGATCAGGGGCATGAGGAGATTCCTACTCCACGATTCTTCGAGGTTGGGGGTTCATCTCACCGAACTTCTGAGACTCCAGGTGCGGCTTCTCATCAGTCTTCGATTCATTCCATACTCGAGAGGATCGAGGCTCAACAGGAGCCTTTAGAGGTTGGATAGGGGAGGATAGAGTCATACATGCACACTCTAGGTGAGAGGTTTGCACGACTCAAGGAATAGTTCAGATCGAGGAGAGATCAGACAAATCGTCGGAGCGGATCACCTAGATAGGTAGCACTAGGAATTTCCTTTTTATGCTCTTCAGATGTACTTTCTTTCAGACTTGTAAAAATTTCTTATGTGATTAATGAGATCCGGTTGTTTTTCTTATATTATTGTGTCTTATTCCATAATCAGTTAAGTTTCATTTATTTAGTTACTAATCTTGGTTATCAATTATTCATCTCTAAGAGTACTTAAGTTACCTTTTGATCTGTAACTCGAAATGTTCCATCATCGCTTTTGTGGTTAGGGTCTTACTAAACTGTGGGCTCTGATACCACTCTGTCACATCCACCCAGTTGGTACCCTATCTGGCATACCCAGGATGTAATCCACAGCCCCAAAGATCCATAGTCCAGGGACCACACCTCCCACATCGGCGATAACATAATCATGAACAATCAATATCAAGCTAAGCAATTTATAATAATAGAATTTAGAAATGAGATACCAAAGATAATCAGAGTGCTGAAATAAATATCTTATCAGATAAAATAAAAAGGCAGTGGGCGGAATCCACTCCTTCAATCAAGCGGAAAGTGTGGTCAAATCTAGTTAATTACAAATCCCAAGTTATGAAGATAAATCAAAAGTTATTACAATTCCTCCAAGTTTAACAGACACAAAAGAAAGGGGTTGGGCATCTACTCATAAGTCTCCTTTACAACATATAAGTTCTCTTCAAAAGTGAAGACCATAGAAATCCAACATGGCTGCTCCCAAACTATCCAAGGGCTAACCCTAATACGCCGAAGGATCTTCTTCGGTACCGTCACCGAAGTCTTCACTGTAGCTACCCTCCGGATAGTAGTATGGGGTGTCCGGGTCCGCCTCGGGGAACGTACCATCTGAATAATCACCTGTAGAGTAGTCTAATACAACATTGCAACATAGAAAGAATGAGTTCAAAAGAACCCAACAAGGTAGTTATTCCATAACACATAATCCACATGATAACAATAATAAAATAATGCAGATGATATGAGACATATGATGTAATATGATTCTAACTCTAAGTATGCTGGTCATCTATGGTAGACATGCTTTAAGTCGTAGCACCATACTTCTTTAGGTAGTCTCAGTCACTCATCACCGGGGGAATTGGGTCCCGCATCCCTCTCGGACAAATCCATGGTTGGGGGTTTTGGTCACCACTCTCTCACATCACAATTTGGTCTAAGTATTGGCGCATGTCAAGGTAAAGCCTAGCCCAATACAAGTCATCTACTTAGTCATATCATGTCAGTTCCAGATACGTCCATTCCTCCCCTCTCGGGATCCTTTCCGGTATCCTTCACACTAGAGTCACGGATATTACCCACTGGACTCATCAACCCTATTGGTCATCCACAAATAGTAGACGGGAAGCTCCCACGACCCCTCACGGATCATTTCACCGGTCTTGAGTGTCTGTGAGCCCAAGTCTTAATGCAAGTTGGGGGAAAACATAGTGGATTAGGTAGGGAATAACTTAGGAGCAATATTGAAATCATATGCAAGGTATAGATTAGGTTAATCATAGGCTTCATCTCAGTTTTGGTAAATAAAGTAAGTTGGTAAGCAACAAATCATGGAAATGCGTAGTTAATGATCAAGAGGTAAGTAAATCATAGCAAGATTGGGGAAAACATCAATGTATGAGGTATAGAAGACTCATGGCAAGGTGTTTGCAAGGTTGCAACACCTTGGCCATGGTCCCAATAGTAAAAATGAGAGTAAAGATGAGTGAGAACGAGACTAGGAGAGAGATTTTTACCTTGAGAGTAGAGCAAGAGAGTGGAAGTGGGTAGTTGGCAATGATTAGTGGGGAAGATGCTTCACCATTACCAAGGAGGAGTTCTTGGGAGTCTCATCCACGTTCTCAGGTGCCTCAATGATTGGAATAGGGTTCAAAACACGAGGATGGAATAAATAGAGTAGGGAATATTCCACAGAATCTTTAAATCCGGATTCAGCATGTGTTGGTCGATACATTGGGTTGATGGTATCGACCAATAGTATCGACCAAAACATGTTTCAGCAGAATTTTTCAGAATAGTTCAGCAACTTTAGGTGTGGACTTGGAGGGCTATACAAGGTCAAATTGCATTGGGTTTCCTCCTATAGTTCACTCAAGAAGTCTAGTTTCGGGGAATACCTTTGGATTGTGCACAGGAGTCCATTTGATATCTCAATTGTCTCACTCTTCATTAGTGCACAGATTCTAACTTAACATTGATAATGTGTTCAAGGAAGGAGCAACATCATCAATGTCCATAGAATGGAATTCCGACACCATGTCATCAACTAGTAGGGTCCACAAGTCCCTTCTACCACCACTTCGGGTCTTCGGACCTACAAATACAACAATTGCCGGGTCGGGTCAAGGTTAGGTAAAAGCTGGATTTTACAGGCCCAGCTGATCAGATGGAGTTAGTGATAGCGAGTCAGATCAGAGAGACTCAGATTAGATTTACTACTCGCACACTAGTAGAGATTCTCGGGGTTCCTTATTGTCCACGTGCATGTGTGTGGATACCAGTAGGGGAGGATTTCAGCCGACATATGCTTCCATATTAGTTGTACGAGGTATGTATGACACTTTGGAATGATGATAGGTGTTATCAGCCTAGGAACAGAGGCGAGATGATTCCATCAGCTAGGGTCATTGGACGGATTGTAGGGAGGATCATCATACTAAAAGCGGGACATCATCATGTGGTTACGGTGATGGATGCCTTGCTCATCTATCGGATCTATATGGGATTCGAGATCGATCTGGCTTATATCACACAGAATGTTATGATCGAGGTTGTCGCGCATTCGGATGTTAGGAACCTTTTCTTTGGGATTCTATTGACACGCATCTTCAGGTATTTTGGAGTAGACCTGGATGTTGAGGAGAGAGTTGTTGGAGGTGCGGGGTATTCCATTGGTACGAGGACTATTGGATTGATGCAGTTAGATCGAGTTGCCAGGTCTCCCAGTCTAGGGGAATAGTCAGAGTCCGAGGGATTATGATGAGGATGTTCCAGCAGAGGACCAGGCTGGGGATGACGTAGGTATGCAAGAGGTCGGTCCCGATGATCAGGAGATTCTTGCGCCACAGTTTGAGGCTGGGGGTCCATCACAAGTTGCACCAGAGACACCGGATCTGTATGCTCAGATGTTGTCTATGACTTCTATCATGGAGAGGATGGGGGTCAGATAGGAGAAGTTGTTCGAGAGTTTAGGAGCGAAGCAGACTCAGATATACGAGAGGATGGAGGCGAGTCAGTCACATATGTATGAGAGGCAAGAGGTGAGGCTTGCACAGATAGAGTCCAGATAGGATCAGATGCAGTCTCAACTCACTCAGATCACTGAGGATGTCACAACACCCAGAGATCGACGACGATCCCCTAGATAGATAGATTGTACTAGGATTTCAGTTTATGCTTCCCATATGTAATCCGTTGTAAAACTTATTTAAGTTAATGAAAGTTATTTTTGTTTCATCTATTATTGTGCATTATTCACTTTTTTTTTTTTTTTCGTTTTGTTAAGTGATGATTGTTAAATTATAATTATTATATGTTATTCAACAATTCACTTATGCTTCATTAATCGGGTTTCTAGTCCGAGTTATCTATTATTCACTTCTAAGAATAATTGAGTCACCTTGGATTTGTGACTCAGAATGTTCCGTTATCGTTTCTGTGGTTGGGGCCTTACTTGATCTTGGGCTCTGATACCACTTTGTCACATACACCCAGCCGGTATCCTATCTGGCATACTCGGGATGTGATCCACAGCCCGAAGATCCAGATCAAGTGGCCATGCCTCCCACATACACGATAACATAATCATGAACAATATAATCAATGTTTAAAGTAAGCAATAAATAGATCAAATATATAAGAAAAGATAGTCAATCAGAGTGCGGAATTTATCAAGTATTAATTATATAAAAAGTAATCTCAAAAGAGAAAGAGTGATCAGGAGTCACCCCTTCAATAATAGTGGAAAAGTGGTTAATTCAACTAAATTATAATCAGTATCAAGAGTAAATCCATAAGAGTTAAAGACAATATATCCAAATGTTTAACAGTCATCCAAGGAAATGGGGCACTACACAAAGGTTTCTTCTATCCTAATGATTGTTTCTTCATAAGTGTGGATGAAGTGAACCAGCGTGGCCGCTCCCTCACCATGGTGGGGCTAACCCTGGTATGAACCATTATCCTCCTTGGCACAATAATCCTGACAATCATCGTAGCCATCACCCGAAGGGTAGTATGCGGGATCATAGCTATGGTCGTAGAGTGGGCCATTAGAGTCGTTTACACCTACAGGATAATCTAACAAATTGTACGAAAGGAATGAGTACAAAAGAACTCAGCAAGGCAAGTCATTTCATAATACACAGTTCATTTGATACAAGTCATGATATGATGCAAGATGATATGAGACAATGATGATATATGATTCTAACCCTAAGTATGCTAGTCTTTAAGGTAGACATGCTTTAAGCCATAGCACCGTACTTCTTTAGGTCATCTGTCACTCCCCCTCAATCATACAAGATATCTTAGGTCTGTCGAGGTAATTGGGTAAAGTCCTCATCAAACCATGGCTGGGGGTTAAGTCACCACTCTCTCACATCACCATTGGTATAAGTACTAGCGCATGTCACGGCATAGCCTAGCCCAATGCAAGTCATCTACTCAGTCGTATCATGTCAGATCCGGATACTTCCCCTATGGCACCAACCAACTCGGTTCTGTATCCTTCACACTAGAGTCAGCGTATCCTATGGCACCGACCAACTCGGACTATGGACTCATCAACCCTATTGGTCATCCACAAATGGTAAACAGGAAGCTCTCACGTCCTCTCACGGGTTGGTTACCGGTCTTGAGCGCCCGTGAGCCCAGGTCTATCCATTTGCATCCCTACCAATAAATGGCCCCTTTCGGGTATCCGCAGTATGGTTTAAGTCCTCTCACGGAGTGGTTACCGGTCATGAGCGCCCTTCAACCATACTCTACCACTGGTCGTTTGGTCTCAATACCCTTCCGATTCAGGTCTGATACGACAATGAAATATCTGAACCATACACCTAGACAATCCTATGTATGTCATCCAATAACCCGGGAAAGTGTCGATGGACACCTTCGGAGAATATCCCATACTATTCCCTCCGATGTCCAAGGACAGAAGTGTCGGAAGGACACTTCCCAATTCCAAGTCATACGTAGTCAATCACATGCTCAATCTCATCATATCATTCAAAATCAATAATTCGTCATATAAACAAAGACATATCATAACATGATTGATCATATATGAAACCATGAAGTATAATTAAGCATGATATTCAGAATGACATATAACATACTATTACTGATAAGAATGTATATAAAAGTCATGCATGGTAAAGAAGTACACATAGGAAATATATTTACTAAATTCTCAAAGCATAAGCATGATCACATAATCAATGTACTTGAGTTAACGACCGTCCTTACCTTAATCGAGTCGTAAATAAAATCAATGATCACCAAGAATAGTCCCAAAAATCAGTGTTGGTACCCTAGAAAACATACAAGTAACATCAGAGAAGAAAACAGTCGAATCGGAGGTCAAACGAAGCAATTCAGCTAAGTACAGGGATGTTACCATCTCTTGGTTGACTGGCTTGGACTTGTTAGGCAAAATTGAAGACTTGGTCCAAAACTGACCTTCCGGTGCTCCAATCGACACGAAATTTGGAGGGCATGATTATAATAATATGAGGATACTACACACTAAATTTCATGATGATCCAACGGTCCAATTATAAATACCCAAATCGAGGCCTTATGTTCTATATGATAAATATCACAAATTGAATTGGAATTGATTGAAATTGTAAAGAATGATGGGAATCAATCAAGAGAATGGTAAGAATCAAGTTAGAATCATGAATTCATAGTAATCTAGACCTAACATGTATTTACATATCAGTTTTGAATCAAGACAAGGTTGAAATGGAAGAAATCAAAGTAATGAAATGTAAGCAATCCTAATTGAATCATAACATAGCAAGAATGGGGTGATGATCATGGGATTGAATGGGGAAAACTCATGGTTAAGTGTTTGCAAGGTTGCAGCACTTCAAACATGGTCTTAAGATCATAATTTGGTAGAAAATGAATAGATTAGAAGAAGAATAGAAGAAATCATACCTTGAGTTGATGATTGATGTGTAATACTAATGATTGGAGTCAAAGATCTTCATAAACATCAAGAAAAGTCCAAGAGAGTTTCCAACTTCATGCTCTGGAGTGCAAATGATTAGTTTAGGTCCTCATTCACAAGTTCCAAAAAGGTAGGGGCAAAATGGGAAGTGATTTTGTAACTTTTCGGATTTCACTACTGCTGGTCGACTGGTTGGTCGACCAGTCGACCAAGGCATGACAACAACTTCAGGAGTGGATTTGGAAGGCCAAACAAATCCGAATTGAGTTGGGTTTTCTCCTACAAGTCAATCAATAAGTCTAGTTTCAAGAAATACCTTGGATTGATCACAGGGGTCCAATAAGTGCATCAACTAATTCAATCTTCATCGATGCGCAAATTTTCACTCAACACTAACAATGTGCTCAAGTAAGGGGCATCATTGTCAATGTCCTTAGGCTCTGGATCAAGCATCGAATCTTCAACTACGAGGGCCCAAAAGTCTCTTCCACCTCCACTTCGGGTCTTCGGACCTGCAACAGTATAAAATCTGAGCCGGGTCAGGGTTAGGATAAGGCCGGATTTTACAATGCAAGTCCGTGCATTAGTGGAAAATGCTTCACCCGAAAGCAAGGTCAAGGAAGGAAAGAAGCTTGAAGATTTCAAGGTTGCTTGTGATTTTGTTGATGTGTTTCCAAATGATCTGTTAGGACTACCCCCTGATAGAGAAGTTGAGTTTTCCATAGACTTAACTCCTGGAGCTGCTCTAGTATCTAAAGCTTCGTATAGAATGGCACCTACCAAGTTAGAAGAGTTGCAAACCCAACTGAATGAGCTCTTAGAATTTCGAAGAGCTGAAAGTTAGATTGACAAGTGCTTCACTTTTGACTATACCTGATAGTTCCGGTGGTTTGACAGTCTACACTGATGCCTCCAAGATTGGTTTGGGCTGCTTGTTAATGCAACATAGCAAGGTAGTGGCATATGCCTCTCGGAAATTGAAGAATTATGAGAGGAACTACCCCACTCATGATTTAGAGCTTGCCGCCATTGTCTTTGCATTGAAGATTTGGAGACATTACCTGTATGGTGAGAAGATCGCTATCTTCACAGATCATAAGAGTTTGAAGTACTTCTTCACCTAGAAGGAGTTAAATATGAGACAAAGGAGATGGTTAGAGTTGGTCTCTGATTATGATTGTGACATCCAATATCACCCAAGTAAGGCTAATGTTGTTGCTGATGCTCCTAGCAGAAAAAGTCAGAAGAAAGTATTAGACTTGAATGCCTTGAGTCAGCTTTTTTTATCTTCGATTGCGGGTTTTGGTTTGGAAGTTGTCTCTAAAGGTTTGGATTTTGTTCTTTCTACTATAACAGCGAGATCCACTCTTAGAGACAAAATTGTTGCTTTGCAAGGTTCCGATCAAGAGTTGAAAGAGAAGACTGAGAAGATTGCCTTGAATTCCGAAATGGACCTTGATTTTAGTAAATCTATGGATGGTACTTTGTTGTTTAGAGGTAGACTTTGTGTGCCAGCTGTTGAAGAAATCAAGAAGGAAATATTGTAAGAAGCACACCAGTCAATCTTTACAGTACACCCTAAAGGTACCAAGATGTACAAGGACTTAAGGGAACACTTTTGGTGGATTGGTTTGAAGGCTAATGTTGAAGATTTTGTTGCCAAGTGTGAAACTTGCCAACATGTGAAAGCCGTTCGTCAACCTCCATCTGGATTGCTTCAGCCCCTTCCTATTCCTAGTTGGAAGTGGGAAGATATCTCTATGGACTTCGTGACTAGCTTGCCTCAGACAAGTAAAGGTAATGACAATGTGTGGGTGATTGTTGATAGGTTGACCAAATCAGCTCATTTTATTCCTATGAAGATCACTTATACTTTGGATAAGCTAGCTACGTTTATGTAGACAATGTGGTTCATCTGCACGGAGTGCCTGTCAGTATCGTCTCTGATCGTGATCCAAGGTTCACCTCAAGGTTTTGGAATGGTTTGCAAAGACCTTGGGAACCCAATTGAATCTGAGTACAGCTCATCATCCATAGTTTGATGGACAATCTGAGCGGACAATTCAAATCTTGGAAGATATGCTTAGATCTTGTGTGGTAGATATGGGTGGCAATTGGGATGAACACCTAGCTTTGGTTGAGTTTGCCTATAACAATAGTTATCAAGCAACAATAGGCATGGCTCCATTCAAGGCTTTGTATGATAACACTTGTAGAATGCCCTTGTATTGGATTGAGACCGGTGAAAGATGTAAAACCCAGCCCTAACCTTGACCCGGAAACCTTGTTATTTGTAGGTCCAGTGAACCGAAGTAAAGTAAGAAGTCAGCTTTGGGCCATCCCAGTGGAGGACTTGTTGTCTGGCTTTGAATCCATGAGAGTTGATGATGAAGTTCTATTTATGGAAACTGAATCTTGATGAAGATCGGATTAGTTGATGGACTTGGAGTGCTCTCTATCATGGTTTGAAAGCATTTCTACCTATTAGGTAAGTCACTTGATATGTGTGCAAAACCCCTTTAGGATTGGATTTGATCTGGGTCTTCAATTCCCTGTTTTGGAATTGCTATCTGCATTGGTCGACTGATTGGTCGACTGGACCAGTCGACCAATCCACTCGACCAATGGGTGTTGTCTTTGGCAATTAGGTCTTGCTTGCTCTATTTAGGTCCAATCTCAAGTCTACTTCGTATTTGCTGCCTCCAAACTCTTTGGAACGAACCAAAGACCTCTGCAAGTCATCTCCCTTGCATCCTTGGTGATTTTCTTGACGGATCTTCGTCGAAACTCTTCCTTTTGCATCAAAGGTATGTCTACACTCTCTTCTTCTCCTCCATCTCTGTTTTTCTTTCCTTTTTGAGTTGAGACAGTAGAGGAGATGCTGCATTCTCTGTTGCAAACATCTCTGGACTTGTCTCTCAGGATCATCCTAAGGATTAATGGCTAAAACAATGATCTTAACCATGATCATTGCAAGCTTTTGAAGGAATCATGATCAAACCATGATCTAGTCTTTGTTTAAATTTTGATTTGAATTCTGATCTCCTTAGATCTTCTATATTGATCATGTTAGTAGTCAATTGCTGTGTTTTCTTTTCATGATCCATGATCTACCAATCTCTAGTTGTTTCTCTTCTACCATACCATGTTTTCTTCATGAATCATGATAGTTACATATATGGTAGGTTTTGTTTCCTTATTTAGATTTATGCTCTTAGGTCTATTTTCTTGAAGATCTAAGTATGCTTTTCATGATACCTTTACCTGAATCAATGATCCATTCTCCTATTGTTCTTGTCTTTGATTTCTATCTTGAATTCTTCAAGATCCATGATTGATCTAATTATGGTAACTTTTTGTTTCCTAATTTGGATCTTGATGACTTGATTTGATTAGTGTTTTGAGATCCCCTATATGTTAGGATACTACTAATGTAGTTTACCCCTTGATTAGTACCCTTTTGAACCACCAAATTCGGATTTTATATCTCAAAACTCCGATTTTATAGGCTCTCATGTCTGCATTGGTCGATCGATTGGTCGACTGGACCGATCGACCAATCCACTCGACCAATGAGTACAGCAACTCCAGAATTGGTCTGTGTTGGATGTTTTGGTATCTTTTCTGTTAGGGATCTTTCCTAATATGTTGTATACACTTGTTTAGGACCTTCTTCTCAAGTTTGCCAAGATCTTACTTGATTTCTTAGGATTCCTTTGCGAGTTATAAAAGGTAAGGATGGTTACTTCTTTAACAACATAAATTGCATATCTTAGTTTCTATAATTGAATCTTGTTAAGTTATTTCTTTAATTAGATTCTTATAATGTTATACTACTGTGGTACTGTCTTGGTATCAGTAGCATTACTTATTCATATTGAATTGACTCATGTATGATTTACTTACCAATTATATACAAAGTGATTGTAATTATTGATTTCTTTCCATATATGATGTTACCATATATGTGATGTTATGAATTGATGCTTGTGTATGATTAAGTATGGTTTGGAAAGGAGAGGTGTCCTTTTGACACTTCTGTCCTTGGACAACTACGGGAATATTATGGGATGTTTCCGGAGATGCCCTCTGGACACCTTCCTAAACTGTTGGATGACATATCTAGGATTGTATAGTAGTGTTGGGCTAGGATGTCCCGTTATGTCAGACCCTAATCGGAGGGGTATTGAGACCGAACGACCCGTGGTAGCAATGGGGATTCATGGGTGCTCAAGACCGGTAACCAACCCGTGAGAGGACAGGAATCACATTGTGGGGGCCATTTATTGGTAGGGTTGCATATGGTTAGACTTGGGCTCACGGGCGCTCAAGACCAGTAACCAACCCATGAGGGGACGTGAGAGCCTCCCGTTTACCATATGTGGATGACCAGTAGGGTTGATGAGTCCGTAGTTAGGGACTATGAGGACTCTAGTGTGAAGGATACTGGAAAGGATCGTCAGGGACGAGGAATGGACGTATCTGGATCTGACTTGATGTAACTAAGTAGAAGACTTGCATTTGGCTAGGCTTTACCCTGACATGCGCCGGTACTTAGACCAATGGTGATGTGAGAGAGTGGTGACCTATACCCCCAGCCATGGAATGTCCCGAGGGATGCCGGACCCATTACCAACTGATTATGAGTGATTGAGACCTTCCTAAAGAAGTACGGTGCTATGACTTAAAGCATGTCTGCCAATAGAGACCAGCATATGTAGAGTTAGATTCATTCATTCATTGTTTGTCTCATACCATATTGCATTATGTTTGTTCTGAAATCCTGTCATTTATGTTATTATGGATTTAACTGCCTTACTGAGTTTCTTTGAAACTCATTCCTTTATTGTACAATGTTTGTTAGACTATTCTACAGGTATTGAATATTATGACGGCCCCTATGAAGAATCGCAAGGGGAAGAGGCATATCTCCAGGAAGGTGATTGCGGTTACAACAATTACATTGAAGATCCCGCGAGTGGTTATGCTCCGTACGATGCTTAGTCCGACCATTGATTGGAAGCGCCCTTGTGCCGTTTATGAGATTTATACTTATAGGGATGTTGTCTATAAAGTTGAGAACAATTTAGTTACCCATTATACCTGCTACTGGGATTAGATTCTGTCTTGCTTATTCTCTTTTAGAACTACTTTTCCGCTGGTTGTAGAGTGGGATTTTGCCTCACCTTACTTATCTGTTTTAGACACTCTGACTATATCTAGTACTCTGATTTATATATATGATTCATTCTTTCCTTATTTGGATCTATGGTTTATCTTCCGCACTTTTATTATTATTGTTCATGATTATGTTATTGTTTATGTGGGAGGTTGATTACTCGATACCTGATCTTCGGGCTGTGGATCACACTCTCGGGTATGCCAGATAGGGTACCGGCTGGGAGGATGTGACAAAAGAAGAGTCTTGGGTCCATAAATGATTGAAGCTACAAGTGCTATAGTTGACATGATTAGAGAAAGGATCAAGTCTGCCCAATCTAGACGGAAATCTTATGCCGACAAGAGAAGAATCGATTTAGAATTTCCAATTGGAGAGAAAGTGTCACGCCCTCCCAGCCGGTACCCTATCTGGCATACCCGAGAGTGTGATCCACAGCCCGAAGATCAGGTATCGAGTGATCAACCTCCCACATAAACAATAACATAATCATGAACAATCATAATAGAAGTGCGGAAGATAAACCATAGATCCAATAAAGAAAGAATGAATCATAAATGAATCAGAATAATAGATATAATCAGAGTATCAAACAGATAAGTAAAGTTAGGCAAAAATCCCACTTTACAACCAGCGGAAAAGTAGCTCTAAAGAGAATAAACTAAATAAAATCTAATCCCAGTAGCTAGTACATTGGGTAACTAAATTGTTCTCCACGTTATAGACAACATCCTTATAAGTGTAAATCTCATAAATGGCACAAGGATGCTTCCACTCGATGGTCGGACTAAGCATCGTACGGAGCATAACCACTCGCGGGATCTTCAGAGTAATTGTGGTAACCGCAATCACCTTCCTGGAGATATGCCTCTTCGCCTTGCGCTTCTTCATAGGGACCGTCATAGTACTCGGTACACTGCAGGATAGTCTAACAACATTGTACAATAAAGGAATGAGTTTCAAAGAAACTCGGTAAGAAGGCGCTTAAAATCCATAATAACATAAATGGCAGGATTCCAGAACAAACATAAATGCAATATGATATGAGACAAGCGATGAATGAATGAATCTAACTCTATGTATGCTGGTCTCTATTGGCAGACATGCTTTAAGTCATAGCACCGTACTCCTTTAGGAAAGTCCACTCACATCCTCAACCATTTAAGATATCTTGGATTCTCTCAAGGATCATTTCACCGGTCTTAAGCAGCCGATTGGTAATGGGTCCTTCATCCCTCAGGACAAACCATGGCAGGGGGTTAAGTCAACACACTCTCTCACAACCATTTGGTATAAGTACTGGCGCATGTCGGGTAAAACCTAGCCAAATGCAAGTCTTCTACTTAGTTACATCAAGTCGGATCCAGATACTTCCATTCCTCGTCCCCGACGATCCTTTCCGGTATCCTTCACACTAGAGTCCTCATAGTCCCTGACTACGGACTCATCAACCCTATTGATCATCCACATATGGTAAACGGGAAGCTCTCACGTCCTCTCACGGGTTGGTTACCAGTCTTAAGCGCCCGTGAGCCCAAGTCTAACCATATGCAACCCTACCAATAAATGGCCCCCACAATGTGATTCCTGTCCTCTCACGGGTTGGTTACCGATCTTGAGCGCCCATGAATCCCCATTGCTACCACGGGTCGTTCGGTCTCAATACCCCTCCGATTAGGGTCTGACATAACAGGACATCCTAGCCAAACACTACTAGACAATCCTAGATATGTCATCCAACAGTTTAGGAAGGTGTCCAGAGGGCATCTCCGGAAACATCCCATAATATTCCCGTAGTAGTCCAAGGACAGAAGTGTCAAAAGGACACCTCTCCTTTCCAAACCATACTTAAGCATACACATGCATCAATTCATATCATCACATATATGGTAACTTCATATATGGAAAGAAATCAATAATTACAATCACCTTGTATATAATTGGTAAGTAAATCATACATGAATCAATTCAATATGAATAAGTAATGCTACTGTAATCAAAGTTATGCAACAGTAGTATATCATTGTAAGAATCTAATTTAGGAATCATATCTATGATATTCAAATATAGAAACTAGATTCATGCTATCTATGTAATTAAGGAAATAACCATCCTTACCTTTTATAACTCGCAAAGGAATCCTAAGAAATCAAGTAAGATCTTGGCAAACTCGAGAAGAAGGTCCTAAACAAGTATATACAACATATTAGGAAAGATCCCTAACAGAAAAGATACCAAAACATCCAACACAGACCAATTATGGAGTTGCTGTACTCATTGGTCGAGTGGATTGGTCGATGGTCCCGATCGACCAATCAATCGACCAATGCGAGACGAGAGCCAAAAAAAAAAGAGTTTTAAGATATGAAATCCGAATTTGGTGGTTCAAAAGGGTACTAATCAAGGGGTAAACTACATCAGCAGTATTCTAACATATAGGGGACCTCAAAACACCAATCAAATCAAGATATCCAGATCCAAATTAGGAAACAAAAAGTTACCATAATTAGATCAACCATGGATCTTGATGAATTTGAAATAGAAAACAAAGACAAGAACAATAGGAGGATGGATCATTGCTTCAGGTAAAGGTATCATGAAAACATACTTAGATCTTCAAGGAACAAGGCTTAGAAGCATAAATCTAAATAAGGAAATAAAACCTACCATATATGTAACTACCATGCATCATGAAGGACACATAGTATGGTAGAAGAGAACAACTAGAAATTGATAGATTATGGATCATGGAAGGAAAACACAGTAATTAACTACTAACATGATCAATATAGAAGATCCAAGGAGATCAGAATTCAAATCAGAAGTTTAACAAAGATTAGATCATGGTTTGATCATGATTCCTTCAAAAGCTTGCAATGATCATGGTTAAGATCATTGTTCTAGCCTCAAATCCTTAGGATGATCATGAGAACATGTTCAGAGATGTTTGCAACAGAGAATGCAGCATCTCTTCTACTGTCTCAACTCAAAAAGGAAAGAAAAACAAAGATGGAGGAGAAGAAAAGAGAGTAGACATACCTTTTGATGCAAAAAGAAGAGTTTCGACGAAGATCCGTCAAGAAAACACCAAGGATGCAAGGGAGATGACTTGCAGAGGTCTTTGGTTCGTTCCAGAGAGTTTGGAGGCAGCAAATACGAAGTGGACTCGAGATTGGACTTAAATAGAGCAAGAACAACCTAATTGCCAAAGACAGCACTCATTGGTCAAGTGGATTGGTCGACTGGTCCAGTCGACCAATCAGTCGACCAATGCTGACAGCAAGACCAAAACAGGGAATTGAAGGCCCAGATCAAATTCAATCCTAAAGGGGTTTTGCACACAAGTCAAGTGACTTACCTAATAGGTAGAAATGCCTTCAAACCAAGATAGAGAGCACTCCAAGTCCATCAACTAATCAGATCTTCATCAGGATTCAGTTTCCATAAATAGAACTTCATCATCAACTTTCATGGATTCAAAGCCGACACCAAGTCCTCTACTTGGGATGGCCCAAAGCTGACTTCTTACTTTACTTCGGGTCACTGGACCTACAAATAACAAGGTTTCCGGGTCAAGGTTAGGGCTCGGTTTTACATTCTCCCCCCCTTAAAGAAATTTCGTCCTCGAAATTGAAAGCGTACCTGTGCTTCCAAAGAGGTAAGGAAACTTCTCCTTCATGTCTTCTTCCTTCTCCCAAGAAGCTTCTTCAGGGGTATGGTTCTTCCACCGAATCTTCACCAAAGGAATGGTGCGATTCCAGCTGCTTGTCCTTCCTATCCAAGATTTCGGCCGGTTCTTCATCATAGGTCAAATCAGCACTAAGTCCTTCAGGTGCTTGCTGCAAAATCTGTTCCGGATTCTCTATGTATTTTCGGAGCATCGAAATATGAAACACATTGTGAACACCAGCGAGAGGCGGAGGTAATGCTAATCGATACGCAACACGTCCAACCTTTTCCAAAATCTCGAAAGGTCCAATGTAACGAGGGCTAAGCTTTCCCTTAACATTGAATCTCATCACACCCTTCATTGGTGAAACCTTCGGAAAGACTTTCTCTCCAACTTGAAATTCCAAATCGGTCCTTCTCTTATCAGCATAAGATTTCTGTCTTGATAGGCGGACTTAATCCTTTCTCTTATCATATCTACCATAGCACTCGTAGCTTCAATCATTTCAGGACCTAAGACTTTTCTTTCACCTGTCTCGATCTAGTACAAAGGTGTCCTACAAGTACTGCCATACAAAGCCTTGAATGGAGCCATGCCTATTGTTGCTTGATAACTGTTGTTATAGGCAAACTCAACCAAAGCTAGGTGTTCATCCCAATTACCACCCATATCCACCACACAAGATCTGAGCATGTCTTCCAATGTCTGAATTGTCCGCTCGGATTGTCCATCGACCGTGGATGATGAGCTGTACTCAAGTTCAATTGGGTTCCCAAGGCCTTCTCGCAAACTATTCCAAAACCTTGAGGTGAACCTAGGATCACGATCCGAAACAATACTCAAAGGCACACCATGCGGACGAACCACATTATCCACATAAAGCCTTGCTAGCTTATCCGCAGTATGAGTGATCTTCATAGGAATGAAATGGGCTGATTTGGTCAACCTATCAACAATCACCCACACAAGTGTCATTGCCTTTACTTGTCCGAGGCAAGCTAGTCACAAAGTCCATGGAGATATCCTCCCACTTCCAACTAGGAATAGGAAGGGGCTGAAGTAATCCAGATGGAGGTTGTCGAACGGCTTTCACACGTTGGCAAGTCTCACACTTGGCAACAAAATCATCAACATCCGCCTTCAGACCAATCCACCAAAAATGTTCCTTCAAGTCCTTGTACATCTTGGTGCTTCCCGGGTGTATAGTAAAGACTGACTGGTGTGCTTCCTTCAATATTTCTTTCTTAACTTCTTCATTTGCAGGCACACACAGTCTTCCTCTAAACAACAAAGCACCATCCATGGATATACCAAAGTCGGGGTCCGACTCAGGATTCGAAGAAATCTTCTCAACTTTGATCAAAAACTCTTGATCAGAACTCTGCAGAGCAACAATCTTATCTCTAAGACCAGATCTTGCCGTCATGGTAGAAAGAATAAAATCAGAATTCTCAGGGACGATTTCCAAATCAAAACTCTCAATAGAAGACCACAATGGTAAACTCAAAGCATTCAAAACCAAAGTCTTCTTCTGGTTCTTCCTACTAAGAGCATCAACAACAACATTTGCTTTCCCAGGATGATACTCAATATCACAATCATAATCGGAGACTAGTTCCAACCATCTCCTTTGCCTCATGTTCAACTCCTTTTGGGTAAAGAAGTATTTCAAACTCTTATGATCCGTGAAAATGGCAATCTTCTCACCGTAAAGATAATGTCTCCAAATCTTCAAAGCAAAGACAACGGCGGCAAGTTCGAGATCGTGAGTGGGGTAATTCCGCTCATAATCCTTCAATTGCCGAGAAGCATAGGCTACGACCTTGCCATGTTGCATCAGTACACAACCCAAACCAATCTTTGACGCATCGGTATAAACTGTCATACCACCGGAACTATCAGGTATAGTCAAAACCGGGGCACTTGTCAATCTATCTTTCAACTCTTGGAAATTCTTCTCACAGGCGTCAGACCAAACAAACTTTTCTTCTTTCCTGGTCAACTTAGTCATAGGAGCAGCCAACCGAGAAAATTTCTCAATAAACCTTCGGTAGTAACCCGCCAATCCAAGGAAACTTCTTATTTCCGTTCTCGACTTCGGTCGTTCCCAATCAGCCACAGACTTGGACCTTTTCAGGATCGACACGAATACCTTCGGCTGAAACTACATGACCAAGGAATACCACTCTCTTAAGCCAGAAATCACACTTGCTAAACTTAGCGAACAACTTCTTTTCTCGCAACCTTTGCAAAGTGAAACTTAGATGACTTGCATGCTCTTCTTCGCTCTTCGAATAGATCAAGATGTCATCAATGAAAACAATCACAAACTTATCAAGCACATCATGAAATACTCGGTTCATGAGGTCCATGAACACCGCAGGAGCATTAGTCAATCCGAAGGGCATGACTCTAAACTCGTAGTGACCATACCGCGTTCGGAAAGCTGTCTTGAAGATATCACTAGACTTCACTTTCAATTGGTGATATTCGGACCTTAAGTCAATCTTTGAGAACACAATCTGCACCCTTCAACCGATCGAAGAGATCATCAATTCGGGCAGCGGATATCTATTCTTGATAGTCAACTTATTCAACTCACGGTAGTCGATGCACAAGAGCATACTACCGTCTTTCTTCTTGACGAACAAGACCGGAGCTCCCCAAGGTGACACACTAGGCTGCACGAAACCTCTATCAATGAGCTCATTCAACTGATTTTGCAACTCTTTCAACTCAGTAGGAGCCATCCTGTACGGAGCTTTAGATACCGGAGCGGCACCAGGGACGAGATCAATAGAAAATTCGACATCCCTGTCCGGAGGCACTCCTGATAGATCATCAGGGAAGACATCAACAAAGTCGCAGACAACTCTGACTATACCCTTTTCTCCACTATACCCTTGCCTTCAGATGAAGCATCATCCACTAGGGCATAGACTTGCATTAGTGCAGACAGCACCTTCTTACAAACCCTTCTCTTTTCACCCTGAAATTCAAAGACCGGACTTCCACAAGTATGGAACTGAATCTTCTTTGAGGAACAAAGGAACACAGCTTTGTGGGCTGTCAACCAATCAATTCCCAAGATAACATCGAAGTCCTTCATGTCAAGAATCACAAAATTGGCTTCCAAGTTCCTCTCACCAATCAACACAGGACATTTAGATAACCCCTTATCTAGTTTCACAACAGGACCAGTAGGTGTACTAATCAATAAACAACTAGACAACTTCTCAGGGATTAGGTTAGTCTTCTTGATGAATGCAGATGACATGAACGAATGAGATGCACCCGTATCAAATAAGACAAATGCAGAAATAGAAGCGACTAACAATGTACCTGTAATCACTTCATGGCTTGGATCCTGCTCGCTCAAG
Source organism: Hakea prostrata (assembly GCF_041222555.1). Classification (NCBI taxonomy): domain Eukaryota; kingdom Viridiplantae; phylum Streptophyta; class Magnoliopsida; order Proteales; family Proteaceae; genus Hakea; species Hakea prostrata. The sequence continues at coordinate 40,387,298 of NC_142601.1, read as the reverse complement.
ACTGGAAATACTGAAAACTCTACCAGAGGGAGGAGCAGGAGCACTCTTCACCACCTGGGCAGGCTGCTGGGCAGGCCGCTCGGACAGCAATAGCAAAATGACCAGCTTGCTTGCAGAGAAACAAACAGGATTGCTTTGGAACCAACAGGGGTGGCTGCAACAGGGCTTCGAACAAAAGGCCTTGCACTTGCACTTGCACTTGCTGGTGGTCGGTTTCCGCCATACCGTCTAAACCGGCCGGGCTGCTGAAAACCCGTGTTCTGACCTACACTCTTAGCCTGAAAGGTAGGAGTGGGGTAGGGTGTAGGTCTCACAAAACGACGGTCATTACGATCCACCAAACTAGAATCCCTTGACTGCCAAGGCTTTTGCACACGAGCACTTTCCTTCTCTGTTTCTTCCAACTTCTTCGAGTTCTGCACCACTTGAGCATAGCTCACTATAGGCTGAACTGTGAGGTAAGCTTTAATGGCAGGACGCAGTCCTTTGAAGAACTTCTTTTCTTTCGCGAGGTCATCCTTCAGAGAATCTGGAGCAAAGAAATGAAGCTCCTCGAACTTCTGTTGGTACTCCAACACAGACAGAGTTCCTTGAGTCAGAATCATGAACTCGGCTTCCTTCGCATCCTTCACCGCCTCGGGAAAGTAGTTCATACAAAAAGCCTCTTTGAATAACTCCCAAGTTACAACTGTCACATCCTCCCAGCCGGTACCCTATCTGGCATACCCGAGAGTGTGATCCACAGCCCTAAAGATCAAGTTTAGGAACAATCATATCCATTTCGCACAATAACATAATCAAAAGCAAGAACAAATCATAATGTTCAAGTAATTTATAATAAAAGTCAAGAAAGGATCTCAGAAGGATCACTATAGAATATCAGAGTACGGAATAACAAGATACCAAATCAAAAGACAACTGTAGAGTATAGCGGAAATATACCCTACAAACACATGCGGAAGGTAGATCGAAATCTAAATAAAGCTCTAAGCTAATACAAGTAAAGTAAAAGATAAGTCTAGAAGAAACAAAGGAAATCTAATCCACATCTTGATCAGCTCTTCTTGTTCTTGTTCTTCAGTCTTCATCTTCTTCACCTTGCGCTTCCTCATACGGGCCGTCAAAGAAATACAAACTCGTAGAGAAGGCTAACAACAGATTGCACAAAAAAGGAATGAGTTTCGAAAGAAACTCAGTAAGGCAAGTTAATCCATAACAACATAAATAACATGGAAGCAAACCATAACAAGATGCAATGCAATATGAAACAAGTAATGTATGTATGCATCTAAACTCTATGTATGCTGGTCTCTATGGCAGACATGCTTTAAGTCATAGCACCGTACTTCTTTGGGTAGGTCCGCTCACATCCTCAACCATTTAAGATATCTTGGATTCCCTCCAACCATTTAAGATATCTCGGGCGACCGATTGGTAATGGGTCCTGCATCCTTCTCGGACAATTTCCATGGTAAGGGGTTAAGTCAACACACTCTCTCACAACCGTTTGGCATAAGTACCGGCGCATGTCAGGGAAAAGCCTAGCCCAATGCAAGTCATCTAGTCAGTTATATCAACTCAGTTCCAGATACGTCCATTCCTCGTCCCTGACGATCCTTTCCGGTATCCTTCGCACTAGAGTCAGCGTATCCTATGGCACCGACCAACTCGGACTACGGACTCATCAACCCTATTGGTTATCCACATATGGTAAACGGGAAGCTCTCATGTCCTCTCACGGATATAACTCACCGGTCTTGAGCGCCCATGAGCCCAAGTCTAGCCATATGCAACCCTCCAATAAATGGCCCCCACAATGTGATTCCCGTCCTCTCACGGGTTGGTTACCGGTCTTGAGCGCCCGTGAATCCCCATTGCTACCACGGGTCGTTCGGTCTCAATACCCTTCCGAATCGGGTCTGATATAACAGGGGTATATCCTAGCCAAACACCGCTAGACATCCCTAGGTATGACAACCACCGATTCGGGAAAGTGTCGATGGGCAACCCCGGAAACATCCCATACTATTTCCGATAATGTCCAAGGACAGAAGTGTCAAAAGGACACTTCCCAATCCCAAACCAAACTTAAGCAAACACATTCTCGGATCAGTCATGACATACACAACCAGTAGTTCATCATATAAAAGAGAATGTAAAAGCAACATCAGATTAAGCAGTAATAAGTAATTCATATAACATAAACAATGAAAAGATGATATAAATAAGTGCTACTGTTCCCACAGTAGGAGATCAGAATTAAAATACAATAACAGTAGGTAATCTCATAGTTTCATAAAGTAGAAACCAGAGAACAAGCAATCTATGTAGTTAAGGAATCAATCTGTCCTTACCGATTATCGCCGAAGATAATCCAAAGATCAAAGAGAGAGACACCAAACATGGCAAATAAACCCCTAACAAGCATAGATATAACATTAGGAAAGATACCTAAAAGATCGGAGAGCAAACGAATCAAATCGAGCAAAAATTGAAGCTACCGACTTCATTGGTCGATTGCCTTGGTCTATCGACCCGATCGACCAATCAAGTCGACCAATCGAGTCAGTACGGAATAGTGAAAACTGTTTTGGCCATAACTTCTTCGTTTGAAGTCGGATTGATCCGAAATTCGAAGGGGAACTTCCTAGGATGTATTAGAATCATATAGGAAGATAAAATCATCAAGTCATGGTAAAAATATGGGTTCTTGATTTAACCCAAGAAATTAGGGTTTCAACCTTTATGGCTCTCATGAAAAGGTTATGATCACAGGAAGAAAGGGAATGGTTGCAATCAAGAACATAATAAGAAAATCTTGTTTAGGTTAATAGAAACATTATGGGAAGATAATCATGGTCAAAAGATGGGTTCTTGATCTAACCCAAGAAATTAGGGTTTCACCCTTATGGTTCCCATAAAAAGGTTAAGATCACAGGAGGGAAGGAATTGATGATTGGCCAATTACAACAAGAAGAATTAAAGAATATTGAATTTAGATCAACCTCCACATTACCCATGAGGTTTCCCTCACATGGGAGGTTACCAAAAAGGTTCTCGGGATAATCACCCAGGTTAGGGTTTCAAAGGATTAGGGTTAGGGTTTTCAAAGATTCCACTGGCTGGGGTTGAGATCATGATGATGATCATAGGTCTCAAGGAACAAGATGAGATCATGGAGTGGATGGTTGCAAGAGTGCATCATCTTCTTCCTGATCTCAGCCAAGAACAGATTAAAGAAAGAAAATCAGAGATGGAGAAGAAAGAAAAGAGAGTAGACATACCTTTGATGCGAGAGGAAGAAGATTACTTCAAGTCTTGTGAGAGATCACCAAGGAATGCAAGGGAATTGATTAGATTAGGGTTCTAACTCATTCCAGAGGCTTAGGAGGCATAGGAGGCGAAGTAATCCCGAGATTTGACTTAAATAGAGGAGACAGGACCAAATTGGTAAATTCAGACACCATTGGTCGATTGGATTGGTCTACTGGTCCAGTCGACCAATGAGTCGACCAATCAGGACAGCAAGGTTCAAACAGGGATTCGGAGGGCTATACAAGGTCAAATTGAGTGAGGTTTTCTTCTACGAGTCAATCAAGAAGTCTAGTTTCCAGAAATACCTTCGGATCAAGAATTGGAGTTCATTAGGTTCACCAACTAGGCTCATCTTCTTCGATGCGCAAGCAGGATTTGACAGACATAGTTCAGCAACTTCGGACAGGGATTTGGAAGGTTGTATGGTGTCAAATTGAGTGGCGTTTTCTCCTGGAAGTCCATTAAGAAGTCTAGTTTCGGGAAATATAATCGGATTGAGCACAGGAGTTCATTAGGTATTTCAAATAATTCACCCCTCTTCGGTGCGCAGATTCAGAACAAAACTGATGGCTCTCATGGAAAGGCTAGGGGTAATCAAGATTCACCCTAGGGCTAAAAGAATTAGAGAAGAGGTTATTACAGCAGTGTAATAACCTTCTCATAATCAGAATATCAGAAGTAGAGAAGAAAGAATGAATTAAAGAAGAAACGAATTGAATAATAACCTTTTAGAAGAGAAACCGATGAAGAAATCTGAACAGATGCTTGAGGGTCTCCCTTGGCTTCGAAGGAGAGGATCTAGGGCTCTTCCCACGTTCTCCAAAAGTTTAGAACAGATTGTGATTGGAAAACATGGAGTTCCCCCTTTTAAATAGCACACAGAGTCCAAGATTTACTAGGATTTCACCAAACTGACCACACTGATTGATTGGTTGCCAAAGAGGAAGATCTAAGGTCCTTTCCACGTTCCATAGAGAGTTAGAAACCTAGTGGGAATGTTTACCACGAAATTAAAAGAAATAAAGCTTTTAAAAAACCTTAAAAACAGAAAATTACCAAAATGCCACTGCCTAGACAGCTTGTTCAAAAATAGGGATTTAATGGGCCTAACTTCAATATTTTTGGATGGGCTTCTTTCAACGCATCATACTACTTACCTAGTATGGAGGGATGTCTTCAAACCAGGTCCAACTAAGCTTTAGGTCCATCAACCAAGTTCTTCTTCACTAGTGAGTAGTTCAATACCAAATCAATTAAGGTTTCCATAAGGAAACACCATCATCAATATCCATGGGTTTTGGGTCAAACACCACATCTTCTACTGAGATGGCCCACAAAGACATCATCCCTCATTTTGGGACATTGGATCAACCCTAAGAAAAAGGTCTGACATGGCTTCCTAAGATTTTCAAAGATAGTAAAACTGAAATCACGGTCAAACTTCAAATCAATATTTAAACAAAACTGAAATCACGGTCCAACTTCAAAGTCAACATTTAAACAAACCCTTCTTTACCTAAACAGGGGGGGGGGGGCCCCACAGATAGGGGGCCCCCGGGGGGGGGGGGGGGGCACCCCACCAACCCCCCCGCAAACAAACCTTCCAAAACAGGACGAGTGGAGATCCACCATGCATCAGCTTCTTGTTGCAACTTCTGCTCAGCAAACAAAATCTTCTGAGCTTCCGAGCATTGCAGATGTCGGAAAGCCTTCTCCAACTCACGAAGCCACTTGTTAGGAAACAAGGGGTCCTTGGTAACTCCGGTGAAAGTGGGTACTTGCATCTTCGGAAAACTCTCCATCAAAGTAGTATGAGGAGTTCCAACTAAACCTCCCGCATTCGAGATCGCGGCATGAGGATTCACATTAGCACCAGCCCGGGTCTCATTATGCGAGTCATGAAACCCACCAACATCGATTGAATTGAGCTGCTTGCTATCGCATCATATTGCCCATAATATTGGCAATATCTCGAAAACTTCCAACATTCGGGGCACTAGGTATCTCATGAGTACCCTGATCAACATTTGGTATCTCACCACCTCCATGAGGTACTTCACCACCTCCCTGAGGTATTTCACCACCTCCACTTCTCAGAGTAACCATTCTGCAAAACCGAGAACATCAAAATACCGAATTTCGAAGATTCAACATAAACCACAAGTCCAAATGATTTGAAAACTTAAATCATGCTCAAATATATCCATATAGTCATCAAACAATATTCCATAAGGCAAAAATCACATTTTCCAAAAATTCAACAGCAATTGAGGTCTCTGTGACCATTGGTCGAGTGGTTGGTCGACTGACCCGGTCGACCAATGAGTCGACCAATGCCGATGTAATGCGAAAATTCGCATTATAAGCCTCATTTTCACATTCCAACCTCATTCTAACTTCTTCCAAAGGTGAGAGAGCTCTAGGGAAAGTCTCCAAGAGTTCTCACAAGTGTTCTTGAGGTGATTTAGTGCTTCAACAACAAAACCACAACACACCATCTTCACAAACAAGGTAAATCTCTCATTCTTTCTTCCATTTTCATCTTCTCATGCTTGCATTTCAATAAAACCATGCTTTACTTGTATCCAATGCTAGAAATCATGCTTAGGAATGCTTAGAAACATATTCCCTAGGTTTTAAACACAATGCCATGCATAGACAACAAGTTTTAACATAATGGCGTTCATCTCGCAAAGTTTTATACCGAAATCGATATCTTTAGAAAAATTCCGTTTTCTCTCAAACCGCTTGAAATTTTCGCACGAGATCAAATGCTACATGCTCAAGATGACATTAAAGATAGGTCCATACAATTTGATTAAACCAATTTCAACTTTTCAAAAATCCAATTTTGACCTAAATTGCAAAATCCCCAAATTCCTTTTTGCTGAATTTTTCGCTTAAATCCAAGTTTTCGATCGATTTTCATCAAACAAACTTCATAGACATGAAATTCCAAGTATTGCGCACATGCTAGTATGTTCAAATCAAATTTCCCCCAAATTTGAAATTTTCCGAAAATTACGAAAATATCCTTTTGGCTCAAATCTTAAGATAGCACTAACTGGAATTGTCTCTTGTCTCTTTCACAGATACCCACTATGCAGAGGGGAGGGCGAGGACGAGGTAGAGGTCGTGGTCGCATTGTAGGTGCTCTTAGGGGCAGAGGTCAGGTTCCTTCGAGCCTAGACAGGAGGTTAGGAGACCAGACATGTTTGACACACCTCGAGCCGAGTTCCCGTACGAGGCCTACTTCAGCTACTGCAATATCGAGATGGGACGTCTACTTCACTTACGCCAACTTAGAGCCTTTAGGATTCGGCAGAGGTTCGACACATTGCAGTGGACTCATCTCTTCACAGAGGATCTGCCGGTATACCCGGAACTAGTGAGGTTGTTCTTTAGCAACCTTACTTACACAGAGGAGGCTCGAGGCCAAGGACATCCACTTAGACTTGTCCTCGGGAGCAGGGGTCTTCCGGACTCGGATTCGCTTCTCTACCCGGACACCGGGCTGAGATCTTGCGGGTTCCTTACTATCCACAAGTGTGTGTGGATACCGCAGGAGCAGATCCGGACAGCCATCCGATGCCGATACGAGCTCACGCGAGATATGCTCTACGCTATGGGATAGCCGTCGATGCTTCACTCCGTGGACCAGCGGACGGATGACGGATTTTGCACGGATTATCGGTCGCATAGTCGGCCGAAACATTATGCCGAAAGCCGGACATCACCATCGGGTCACAGTGATGGAGGCCTTAGTCATCTACCGCATCTACATGGGCTTCCGAGATCGATCTCTCCTACATCATTCAGCAGGTCATGCTGGACTTAGTTCTCGCGGCCTAGCATGCGGAACCTTCGCTATGAGAGGCTACCGACTCCGATCTTCGGGCATTTCGGGGTGAGTTTCGAGGATACACCGGTGGACACCGGTTCACGGGGATACCTCTATTGGGACTCGGACCATTCGTCGGATGAGACTACAGCAATCGGAGAGATCTCCTGGTCCAAAGGGTGAGGATGATGATGAATCGGAGGATGAGGATCAAGGGTCGGAGGATGGAGGAGAGGATATCGGTCCCGATAGTGATGATCAGGCCGGAGATGATGCAGATATGCACGAGGCTGAGCCTGTGCATCACGAGTTTCCTTCATCACACTTCGAGGCAGGTGGCCCTTCACATGCAGTTCCGGAGACTTCAGATCTTGGAGCACAGATTAGATCGATGACTTCCATGCTAGAGAGAATGGAGGTCAGACAGGAGCAGATGTACGAGAGGATGGAGTCACGACAGGATAGGATAGAGTATCGGGTGACTCAGCTAGCGGAGGAGTTCAGAGCATACAGAGATCAGAGAAGATCACCTAGATAGACTGTACCTTAGGATTTCCATTTATGCATTTCAGATGTAATCATTGTAAAAACCTTTGAAATTAATGAAGTTCATTTTGTTTCCCTTTAGTTATTGTATATTATGCACCTTTCTTTTCCTTGCATTAGTGACATTTGTTCAAGTATAATTATGGTATGTTATTCGGAAATGTTCTGTTATGCCTCAAGGGTCAAGTTTCTAATTCAATGTTCTATCATTCACTTCTAAGAGTAGAAGAGTCATTTCAGATCAATGACTCAGGAATGTTCAGTTGTTGTCTTTTGTGGTTAGGATCTACTCGAACCTTCGGCTCTGATACCAATCTATCACGCCCTCCCAGCCGGTACCCTATCTGGCATACCCGAGAGTGTGATCCACAGCCCGAAGATCAAGTATCGAGTGATCAACCTCCCACATAAACAATAACATAATCATGAACAATCATAATAGAAGTGCGGAAGATAAACCATAGATCCAATAAAGAAAGAATGAATCATAAATGAATCAGAATAATAGATATAATCGAGTATCAAACGGATAAGTAAAGTGAGGCAAAAATCCCACTTTACAACCAACGGGAAAAGTAGCTCTAAAGAGAATAAACTAAATAAAATCTAATCCCAGTAGCTAGTACATTGGGTAACTAAATTGTTCTCCACTTTATAGACAACATCCTTATAAGTGTAAATCTCATAAATGGCACAAGGACGCTTCCACTCGATGGTCGGACTAAGCATCGTACGGAGCATAACCACTCGCGGGATCTTCGAGTAATTGTGGTAACCGCAATCACCTTCCCGGAGATATGCCTCTTCGCCTTGCGCTTCTTCATAGGGACCGACATAGTACTCAAGGTACTGCAGGATAGTCTAACAACATTGTACAATAAAGGAATGAGTTTCAAAGAAACTCAAGTAAAGGCGATTAAAATCCATAATAACATAAATGGCAGGATTCCGAACAAACATAAATGCAATATGATATGAGACAAGCGATGAATGAATGAATCTAACTCTATGTATGCTGGTCTCTATTGCGAGACATGCTTTAAGTCATAGCACCGTACTCCTTTAGGAAAGTCCACTCACATCCTCAACCATTTAAGATATCTTGGATTCTCTCAAGGATCATTTCACCGGTCTTGAGCAGCCGATTGGTAATGGGTCCTTCATCCCTCGGGACAAACCATGGCGGGGGTTAAGTCAACACACTCTCTCACAACCATTTGGTATAAGTACCGGCGCATGTCGGGGTAAAACCTAGCCAAATGCAAGTCTTCTACTTAGTTACATCAAGTCGGATCCAGATACTTCCATTCCTCGTCCCCGACGATCCTTTCCGGTATCCTTCACACTAGGGTCCTCATAGTCCCTGACTACGGACTCATCAACCCTATTGATCATCCACATATGGTAAACGGGAAGCTCTCACGTCCTCTCACGGGTTGGTTACCGGTCTTAAGCGCCCGTGAGCCCAAGTCTAACCATATGCAACCCTACCAATAAATGGCCCCCACAATGTGATTCCTGTCCTCTCACGGGTTGGTTACCGGTCTTGAGCGCCCATGAATCCCCATTGCTACCACGGGTCGTTCGGTCTCAATACCCCTCCGATTAGGGTCCGACATAACAGGACATCCTAGCCAAACACTACTAGACAATCCTAGATATGTCATCCAACAGTTTAGGAAGGTGTCCAGAGGGCATCTCCGGAAACATCCATAATATTCCCGTAGTAGTCCAAGGACAGAAGTGTCAAAAGGACACCTCTCCTTTCCAAACCATACTTAAGCATACACATGCATCAATTCATATCATCACATATATGGTAACTTCATATATGGAAAGAAATCAATAATTACAATCACCTTGTATATAATTGGTAAGTAAATCATACATGAGTCAATTCAATATGAATAAGTAATGCTACTGTAATCAAAGTTATGCAACAGTAGTATATCATTGTAAGAATCTAATTTAGGAATCATATCTATGATATTCAAATATAGAAACTAGATTCATGCTATCTATGTAATTAAGGAAATAACCATCCTTACCTTTTATAACTCGCAAAGGAATCCTAAGAAATCAAGTAAGATCTTGGCAAACTTGAGAAGAAGGTCCTAAACAAGTATATACAACATATTAGGAAAGATCCCTAACAGAAAAGATACCAAAACATCCAACACGGACCAATTCCTGGAGTTCTTTGTACTCATTGGTCGAGTGGATTGGTCGACTGGTCCCGATTGACCAATCGGTCGACCAATGCAGATACGAGAGTCAAAAAAAAACAGAGTTTTAAGATATGAAATCCGAATTTGGTGGTTCAAAAGGGTACTAATCAAGGGGTAAACTACATCAGCAGTATTCTAACATATAGGGGACCTCAAAACACCAATCAAATCAAGATATCCAGATCCAAATTAGGAAACAAAAAGTTACCATAATTAGATCAACCATGGATCTTGATGAATTTGAAATAGAAAACAAAGACAAGAACAATAGGAGGATGGATCATTGCTTCGGGTAAAGGTATCATGAAAACATACTTAGATCTTCAAGGAACAAGGCTTAGAAGCATAAATCTAAATAAGGAAATAAAACCTACCATATATGTAACTACCATGCATCATGAAGGACACATAGTATGGTAGAAGAGAACAACTAGAAATTGATAGATTATGGATCATGGAAGGAAAACACACAAGTAATTAACTACTAACATGATCAATATAGAAGATCCAAGGAGATCAGAATTCAAATCAGAAGTTTAACAAAGATTAGATCATGGTTTGATCATGATTCCTTCAAAAGCTTGCAATGATCATGGTTAAGATCATTGTTCTAGCCTCAAATCCTTAGGATGATCATGAGAACATGTTCAGAGATGTTTGCAACAGAGAATGCAGCATCTCTTCTACTGTCTCAACTCAAAAAGGAAAGAAAAACAAAGATGGAGGAGAAGAAAAGAGAGTAGACATACCTTTTGATGCAAAAAGAAGAGTTTCGACGAAGATCCGTCAAGAAAACACCAAGGATGCAAGGGAGATGACTTGCAGAGGTCTTTGGTTCGTTCCAGAGAGTTTGGAGGCAGCAAATACGAAGTGGACTCGAGATTGGACTTAAATAGAGCAAGAACAACCTAATTGCCAAAGACAGCACTCATTGGTCGAGTGGATTGGTCGACTGGCCGATCGACCAATCAGATCGACCAATGCCGACAAAGAAGACCAAAACAGGGAATTGAAGGCCCAGATCAAATCCAATCCTAAAGGGGTTTTGCACACAAGTCAAGTGACTTACCTAATAGGTAGAAATGCCTTCAAACCAAGATAGAGAGCACTCCAAGTCCATCAACTAATCAGATCTTCATCAGGATTCAGTTTCCATAAATAGAACTTCATCATCAACTTTCATGGATTCAAAGCCAGACACCAAGTCCTCTACTGGGATGGCCCAAAGCTGACTTCTTACTTTACTTCGGGTCACTGGACCTACAAATAACAAGGTTTCCGGGTCAAGGTTAGGGCTCGGTTTTACAGAAAGTTTTCCTCAAAGTGTCACCTATGAAAGGGGTGATGAGATTCAATGTGAAAGTAAAGCTTAGCCCTCGTTTCATTGGACCTTTTGAGATTTTGGAAAAGGTAGGACCTGTTGCATACCATTTGGCCTTGCCCCCATCTCTTGCTAGAATTCATAATGTGTTTCAGGTTTCGATGCTTCAGAAATATATAGAGACCCGAAACACATACTACAGCAAGCACCTGAAGGACTTAGTGTTAATCTTTCTTACGATGAAGGGCTAGCCAAGATTCTAGACAAAAAGGACAAACAATTGTTGAATCACACCATTCCTTTGGTGAAGATTCGGTGGAAGAATCACACCCCGGAAGAAGCTTCATGGGAAAAAGAAGAAGACATGAAGGAGAAGTTTCCTCATCTTTTTGGAAGCACAAGTACGCTTTCAATTTCAAGGATGAAATTTCTTTTTAAGGGGGGGGGGGAGAATGTGAAACCCAGCCCTATACTAACCCTGACCCGACCTGGATCCTTTGATGTTTGTAGGTCCGAAGACTCGGAGTGATGGAAGAAGAGACTTGTGGGCCCTCGTAGTTGAAGATTTGGTGTATGACTCAGAGCCTATGGATATTGACAGTGATGCCCCTTACTTGGATACACTGTCAGTGTTCGGTGAGAAACTACACCTAGAAGAGGGGAAGCTTAGTTGAAGTACTTGATGCACTTCCGATCTTTTTTCAATGGTATTTCTCTAATCTAGACTTGTTGATTGACTTGTAGGAGAAAAACCAACTCAATTTGGATTAGTTTGGCCTTCCATTTCCCAATCTGAAGTTGTTGTCATGGCTTGGCCGACTGGCCTAGTCGACCAGCCAGTCGATCAACAGATTATTAAATTAGAAAATCACAAATTTCTTCATTATTTTAAGCCTACTTATTGGGACCTCGTGAATAGAACCCTATTCTAATCATTTGGACTCTAGAGAACAAGGAGTTAGCTTCCCAAAGCCATTTCTTGAAGTTGGTGAAGATTCATGGTCTTAATCATTGCATTCCACCTCCATTTGCTTCCTCAAGGTATGATTTCTCTCTCTCATCCTCTATTCTACTTTACTCTACTCTTTCTTGCTATTGAGACCATGACTAAAGTGCTGCAACCTTGCAAACACTTGGTTATGTGTTTTCCCTTTCATCTCCATTAGTTTCTTTCCATTCTTGCTATACTATACTACCATTTTGGTTATTAGCATTGCATTTCCATGATTCTTTTCATTCCAACTTGTCTTATTGACCTAAACTGATGTGTAGATGTATGCTAAGTCTGATTTATTATTGGTTTATGATTCTAATCTAGTTCTTATCAATTCCTTAGCTAATTCCCTATCATTCCTTTCCATTGCAACAAATTCCAATTCAATTCTTGATGTTTAGTATGTAGAACATAGGGTTTCAATTTGGGTATTCCTAATTGGACCATTAGATCATGATAATACTTGTTGTATAGTGTCCTTATACTGTTACAATCATTCCCTCCAAGTTTTGGATCCATCCGAGCCCTGGAAGATCGATTTTGGACCAAAATCACTATGTTGTCCATCACTGTTCATCTTGGTCGACTGAGTCAGTCAACCAGCCAGTCGACCAGCTGAGAACAACTCTGTAATTGCTCGATTTGCTCCGTTCGAACTCCAATTTGATTGTTTCCTTCTCTAATGCTACTTATATGTTGTCTAAGGTTCAAGCACTGATTTAGGGACTATTCTAGTGACACTTGGTATTATTTTCGATTCAATTAAGGTAAGAACGGTTATTGTCATAATTACATGAATTATGTGAATCGTGCCACTATGTTAGAAATGTGGTAGATTTACTTTCTTTGAAATATTTTAGACATCTTGTGACTGCTGTATACACTTCATAACAGTAGTACCCATGTTATATATCATTTTGAATTACCATGCTTACTTATTTTGATAATGACATATGTGATCAATCGTGTTACATTGTATCTCTTTTTATATGATGAGATGTCAATCATGTATGATATGATGGAATTGAGCATGTGATTGATTAAGTGTGATTTGGGATTGGGGAATGTCCTTCCGACATTTCTGTCCTTGGACATCGGAGGGAATAGTATGGGATGTTCTCCGAAGGTGCCCATCGACACTTTCCCGAATTATTGGATACATACATAGGACTTGTCTAGGTGTATGGCTAGGATGTCCTTGTCGTATCAGACCCGAATCAGAAAGGTATTAAGACCGAACGACCTGTGGTAGTAGTTTGGTTTGATGGGTGCTCAAGATCAGTAACCAACCTGTGAGAGGACATAAATCATACAGCAGACACCTAAAAGGGGCCATTTATTGGTAGGGTTGCAAATAGCTACACTTGGGCTCACGAGCGCTCAAGACCGGTAACCAACCCATGAGAGGACGTGAGAGCTTCCCGTCTACTATTTGTGGATGACCAATAGGGTTGATGAGTCCATAGTCCAGGACTATGCTAACTCTAGTGTGAAGGATACCGGAAAGGATCACCGGGGGCAAGGAATGGACGTATTTGGATTTGACATGATATGACTAAGTAGAAGACTTGCATTGGGCTAGGCTTTACCGTGACATGCACCAATACTTAGACAAATGGTGATGTGAGAGAGCGGTGACTTCAACCTCAGCCATGGATTTGTCCCGAGGGATGCAGGACCCAATTCCCTGGCTTGAGTGATTGAAACCTACCCAAAGAAGTATGGTGCTATGACTTAAAGCATGTCTACCATAGAGACTAGCATATGTAGAGTTAGAATCATATTTGCATCATTTGTCTCATATCATTTCGCATCATGTTACGTTTTGTATCATATGACTTGTGTATTATGGAATAACTCCCTTGCTGAGTTTTTTTGAACTCGTTCCTTTTTGAGAAATTGTTTTGTTAGACTACTCTCCAGGTTTTGAAGAGATTGGTGGCACGTCCTACGAGGCACCCAATGATGAGTCATACTACCCTCAGAGTAGTGGCTACTATGAAGATCACGGTGAGGGTACCAAAGAGGATCGCTTTGTACCAGGATTAGTCCGGTACTGGTGTGGAGCAGCCGTGCTGGGTTTCTTATATTTATGATTATGAGGACATATTGTATAAGATGGAGGAAACATTTGTTTAGTTGTCCATCTTTTAAATTCTTCTTTTAAAACTTGGATCTGTAATTATAACTAGCATTGATATACTCTTTAAATTTTGGACTTGTAACCTTACTTGAATTATCTACTTTCCGCTGCCATGGAGGGAGTTACTTTCCGCCCACTTCCTCTCTCTTTGGATTATATATATATATTTGGTATCATTTTATTCCGCACTCTAATTATCTGTTTATTTTATTCATGATTCTTTTATTATATGCTTTTACCTTGATTATTATTGTTCATGATTGTGTTATCGTGTAAGTGGGAGGCATGGTTGCTTGATACTTGATCCTTGGGACTGTGGATCACATACCCGGGTATGCCTGATGGGGTACCGGCTGGGTGGATGTGACACTCTCTTAGACCATTGGCATGAGTATTGGCGCATGTCGGGGTTTCTAATCCAATGCAAGTCATACTGGTAACATACTATATGGAGTCCAGATACTTCCCCTATGGCACCAACCAACTCGGTTTAGTATCCTTTGCAACCTAGGAGTGAGAACCCTCACGGACTGGTTACCGCTGTTGGACTCCACTTCTTAACCCTATGGTCATCCACATATTGTTGAGGCAGAATGCTCTCATGACTCCTCACGACACCCGGTCCGCTCCTTGGACGTCCATGAGCCCAACCCTAACATATGCAACCCTACCATTGCATGAGCAACAGTGGACCACTGAGTCTCCACACAGGACTGGTTATTGCTGTAGGATGAAACAGAGACATGTCACAGTTGTCGCGGGTCACCCGGCTTCAATTCCCTTGACGAAAGGGTAATAGCATGTGGGGTACCTAGCCATGCAATTCTAGACTCTCCTAGGTATGTCATCTAGTAATCATGATAGGGCTAGAGGCATCAGTGAGCATGTGTCCCATACCACAGCCCTCTAATATCTCCAACCAAGATATCCCAATGGAATACCCCTTCCATCACAACTACACTACATCACTCTTTATCATACCAGTCGAGACCTAACAAAAGAAGTAAACCTGAAGTGTCGCGAAAGACTGGGATGGGAAACGAAACGGAATGTATTGGATTTTTAGCACGGCATGAACAGTTGTGCAATATCATAAAAGATAAAGTACATAAAAGAACATTACAAATAGCAAGTATACAATAAGATTCACATGCTTTATAAAATTACAACAAGATACGTAATTAAAGAATAGTAAATAGAGCAGTTGATTCATCATGTATATGTAATTGCATATAAATAAGAATGCATGTCCTTACCTTGTAATTTAGTAGAACCTCTTTAAGTTGCAATCCAATAATAATTATAAGACTTTAAGTAGAAACAGAGGACACCTAGGCATAGGGTTACAAGAATATATAAGAGTCAAGAGTCAAATCAAAGCCAAAATCAAACCTACACAATCACTGGAAACTAGCCGGTTGCCTGTGGCGGTTGCTTGGGTCAAGCGACCGCCCCTGTCTCAGACAATTTCCAACTCCAAAAATTAAACTTTTGATCATTCAATTTCAATCCATTTTGGGATGATCTTAGGCAGAATTTCGAACTTAATAGGTTTATAACAAAGGGGTAACATGAAACCCTAAAGTTAACACAGATCTATTACCTAAATCATTCCCTTGATTAGATCCATCCATTTAACAAATGTGGGGATTCATTTCTCAACAAGATCCCATCAAGAAAATTGGAAAGAGAGCTACAACTAACAAAGTGGGTAACTAATAACAAAATGGGGATGGGTTCATATCAATTAAAAGTTGAAAAGAAGAGAATGGGAGATGGAGATTCATTACCTTAGCTAGAATCACCAAATATATAGGGGAAGAGGTTCCAAATCACTAACAGCACTTCGCCCACCTTCCAGCACGTTTCCACTACCGCCTAATCGCCCAAAATAGCATTCCCGAATATAATAATGCGTTAAAAGGGCAAGGGTTTCTATTTATAATGAATAGGGGGCAACTTTTTTCAGGCATTCAAACTATCATGAAGATTGAAATCCTGGCAATTATACCAAACCATTCTTCCAGCGACCTAACTTAGAGCATTTTCCTGCAAGCAGAACCTGGTGGTCGCTTGGGGCGGTCACTTGGTTCAATCAACCGCCTCAAGCAACCGCCCCCTAGTATATTGCTATACAAGGGTGCTTTGCTCAAGGGGTTGAAACCCAAACACAACCTAACCCTAATCAACACATGGGGGAGGTCTTACCTTCATTCCGAACATCTCCAGACACCTCATGCCTTGATCCAGAGATCCAACTTCCCAGCAAAATAGGTTCTTCATCAAGAGAAATCCAGATCCATGGTTAAGGGTATGGATCATGGGCTTCTATCCGGACACTCCACAAATTAATCTGACTAGACCTTTAGGTTCTCGGACCTGCAATACGGATTCCGGGTTAGAAATACAGGGGTTGTTACATCCCTCCCCCCTTAAAAGAAACTTCATCCCCGAAATTACAACGTACCTTTAAGTCCGAAAAGATGGGGGTACTTGGTCCGCATCTGATCTTCTTTTTCTCAAGATGCTTCCTCAAAAGAATGGTTCTTCCATCTAATCTTCACCAAAGGTATGGTCCGATTCCTCTACTGCTTATCCTTCTAGTCCAAAATTTCAGCCGATTCTTCATCATACGCCAAAACCGCACTCAAACCTTTCGGTTCATGTTGGAGCAATTGCTCTGCGCTTGCTAAGCACTGCCTTAGCATAGATACATGGAATACATCATGCACAACAGCAAGAGACGAAGGCAGAGTCAACTTTTAAGCTATTGGTCCAACCTTCTCAATAATCTCAAAGGGACCAATGCTAAGCTTCCCCTTAATATTGAAACGTATGACTCCCTTCATCGGCGAAACCTTCAAGAACGCACGCTCACCAACTTGAAATTCCATATTTGACCTTCTTTTATGTGCATAAGACTTTTGTCGAGATTGGGCACTTTTGATCCTTTCTTTAATCATATCCACCATAGTACCTATGGTTTCGATTAGATTAGGGCCAAGAACACGCCTTTCCCCAATTTCATCCCAATACAAAGGAGTTTTGCAAATCTTTCCATACAAAGCTTTAAATGAGGCCATTCCAATTGTAGATTGGTAACTATTATTATATGTGAACTCTACCAAGGCTAGATGGTCATCCCAGTTACCACTCATATCAATGACACACACTCAAAGCATATCTTCCAGAATTTGTATGGTCCTTTCCAATTGTTCAATGGTCTGCGAATGATGAGTTGTACTCAAATTCAACTGCATTCCCAAAGCTTCCTGCAGACTATTCTAGAAATAAGAGGTGAACCTCGGATCTATCAGACACAATACTAATAGGCACACCATGCAGTCTCACCACATTATCAACACATAGCCTAGCCAACTTGTCCATAGTAGGTGACCTTCGTCGGAAAGAAGTGAGCCGATTTAGTCAGTCGATCCACTACCACCCACACTGAGTCATTCCCTTTGTTGATTCTAGGTAGACCTGCGACAAAATCCAAAGCAATGTCCTCCCACTTCCAACTAGGCACTGGAAGAGGTTGCAAAAGGCCAAGCGAAGGCTGCCGAACAGCTTTCACACGCTGACGAGTTCCACACTTAGCAATGAAGTCTTCCACATCATTCTTCATGTTTGACCACCAAAAATATCCTTTCATATCCTGATACATCTTTACACTTCCGGGATGGATAGTAAAGATGGATTCATGAGCATTAGTCAAAATTTCATTTCTGAGGTCTTCCACGGCAGGAACACAAATTCTATCTCTGAAAATAAGAGCACCATCAAAGGCTAGGGAGAAATCTGCTACTTCCTTAGTCTTTGAGGTAATCAAGTCAACCTTCTCTTGAGTTCTTGAAAACTCTCTTCTCGGCTTCATTCCACTCTAATTTGATTCCCTTCCTGGTAAGCTTCGTCATAGGGGCTAATAGTCTAGAGAAATTCATAAAGCACCTATAATAACCAGCTATACCAAGGAAACTTCGAATCTTGGTGACTGACTTGGGCCTGTCCCAATCTGCCACAAGCTTGAACCTTCATAGGATCAACTTTAATACCATCAGCAGAAACAATGTGACCCAAAAACATAACTTTGGATAACCAAAAGTCACATTTGTTGAACTTCGCATACAGCTTCTTCAACTTTCTTCGAATTCTGTACTATTTGAGCATAACTCTCAATCGGCAAGATGGTGACGTATGTCTTGATTGACGGTCTCAATCCTTTGGAGAACTTCTTCGCTTTAGCTCTATCCTCCTTTAAGGATTCAAGAGAAAAGAAAAACAATTCCTCAAATTTCTGTTGATACTCAAGTACAGAAAGGGGACCTTGCATGAGAATCATGAACTCCGACTCTTTCGCATCCTTCACAGACTTGGGGAAATATTCTTACAAAAAGCTTCCTAAAATATTTCCCAAGAGACACCATCAGCAAGCACATCAACTTCAGGGACAACCCTTCCTCTATTCCGACTAGAGGAGGCACCACGGTTCCTTCTTCCAACCATTCTGTTAATCCAAAAACAAAAGGTCGAAAATCCATGAAAAATTTAATCCAATTTCAAACTCACACTTCCAACATGTCTAACACACTTAACTCAACTGCACATGCCATTGAAAATCCAAACAAAGCTTCAAAATCAAATTTTCTGAAAAATTGCAAAAACAACAAATTTTTCCTTGCTTGAAAAACAGCTTAAAGGGCCCACGTTGTCTAATCCAAACTAGAAATCCACATCTCTATCAGGGGGCAATTCTGACAGATCATCCGTGCAAAGTCACTAACAACCTTGACTTCTTCAAGCTTTTTCCCTTCCTTGACCTTGCTTCCAGGTGAAGCACTTTCCACTAATGCACAAACTTGCATCAATGCGGTCAAAGTTTTCTATCTAACTCTTCCCTTCTCACCTTGGAATTCAAAAACCGAATTTCCACACATTTGGAACTGAATTTTGTAAATGAACCCAAAATTACAACATTGTGGGATGTCAGCCAATCAATTCCCAAAATCACATCAAAGTCCTTCATGTCAAAAAGTACTAAATTCGCCTTCAGATTATTTTCACAAACCAAAACAGGACAATCTTCTAATGCTCTATCTAGTTTCACAATAGATCCAACAGGAGTACTAATCATCAAACAACTAGATAAGCTCTTGGGTTTTAGGTTAGTCTTCATAACAAATGCAGAAGAAATTAACGAATGAGATGCACCCGTATCAAATAGAACAAATGCAGGTATAGAAGCGACTAACAATGTACCTGTTACCACATCATGATTCACATCTTGCTCAGCACCAAATATACTGAACACTCTACCAGAAGGAGGGGCAAGTGCACTCTTCGCTGCAGGGGCAAACGGCTGAGCCGGTCTCTTGGGGTAATTGCGAGCAAATTGTCCAGTCTACTTATAGTAGAAACAAGTAGGGTCCCTTGATCCAACCGGAGTCACTACAATAGGAGGTCTCTAAAACATGGGTCTAGGATTCACAATCCCAGGCCGAGAAGGTTGCACCACTCTTGCAGGTCTAACTCCACCAAACTAACTATGTTGGCCCACATGAGCAAAATCGAAACTCTGACCTACACTCCTTGGCTGATATGCAAGAGCAAGATAAGGTGCAAGTCTAACAAATCACCGCTCAGGACTGCCAAGATAACCAGGGTTCCTTGGCTGCCAAGGCCTCTGAACACGGGCACTCTCTTTCTCAGTCTCTTCAAGCTTCTTCGAATTTTGCACAACTTGAGCATAGCTCTCAAGAGGGAGAACAGTGAGATATGCCTTGATCGCAGGCCGCAGACCTTTAAAAAACTTCTTCGCCTTAGCATTATCAGGCTTGATGGAATCAAGAGCAAAGAAAAAGAGTTCTTCGAATTTCTGCTGGTAGTCCAGCACAAACATCAAACCTTGTACTAGAGCCATGACCTCGGCTTCCTTGGCATCCTTTACCACTTCGGGGAAGTAGTTCTTACAAAAAGCTTCCTTGAACGAATCCCAAGAGACAACACTGGCATGCAAATCCTTAAGAATAGGCTCGATGGAAGTCCACCATGCATCAGCTTCGTGCTGAAGCTTCTGCTCGACAAACAAAACCTTCTGAGCATCCAAACATTGCAAATTCCTGAAAGCTTTCTCTAGTTCCTGCAGCCACTTGTTTGGGAATAGAGTATCCTTTGTGACACCAGTGAACAAAGGCACTTGCAACTTCAAGAAGCTTTCCATCAACCGGGTATGTGGAGTCCCAATAAACCTTTCCGCATACGAGGCTGTGGCATTAGGGTTCCCATGCACACCAGTGTGAGTCTCATTATGGAGTGTCATGAAACCCAACATCATTTGGTTAAACTGATTGGCCTACTACTGCATCATATTACTCATGACGCTAGCAATGTCTCGGAAGCTTCCAATATCTGGAGCACTACGAATGTCATTGGTGGTATGACTATTCTCCTGAGTCCACTGGTCAGAACCACCAGTAGGTACTTCTTCATTGCCGGTGCTTCCGGAACCAATGAGACAATTCCTTAGGACAACCATTCTACAAAACCAAAAGATAACAACACAGAAAATTGAAGATTCGTCAACAACGACTTGACCATATGATTAGAATGCTTAAATCATACTTAGAATCATCAATATAGTAACCAAACAATCAAACATTGGTCAAAAATCCAAAATTTCCACAAAAAACCAGCATACTAGCTTACTAGCTTCAGCCTTCAGCTGGTCGACTGGCTGGTCGACTGGTCAGTCGACCAAGCAATCAACCAAGCTACAACAACATACAAAAATCCGCTTTTTAACCTCATTTCCCACTTCAAAACTCATTTCTTACTCATTTCTCTTGAGAGAGGGCTCTGGAGAACAATCTTGCAAGGGTTTTCAAAGTGATTCCAAGTGGTTTAGAGCTTCAACAACATCAATACAGCATACATTGAACATCAAAGCAAGGTAAACACTATTCATCTTCTTCTCAAGTTGGGTTCTTCATTTAGATTTCTTGAAATACCATGCTATATTTGTTGTTCTAGGTTAGAAACATGTTTATGCATGCTTTGCAATATATTCCCATAGTTTCCTTGCATTATTACACCTTAAACATCAAGTACAAACACAAATACGTTTTTGCTTTCGCTAATGCAACCTAAAATCCCCAATTTAGTAAAAATTTGATTACTCTCAAACTGCTAGGAATTTTAACACCAAATCAGTTGCTACATGCTAGAAATGATATGCTAAAAATGTACTCATGCAATTTCTTTCAACCAATTCCAACATTTCTAAAAATCCAATTTTTTACTAAATGCAAAAATCCCTCTTTCGAAGTTGCTGAATTTTTGGCTTTAGACCGATATTTCGATGGATTTTCTTCAAATAAAATTCATAAGCATGCTATTCCAGGTATCACTATGTTCAATTTGAAATTTTGCCAAAATAAAAAATATCCAAAAAATTACGATAATGCCCTTCTTGCTGAATTTTTTTAAACTTCACTGACAATCAACTTCTTTCTTCTTCTCTATAGATATAGACACTATGCCACCTAGGGGACGACAGATTAGTGCAAGAGGAGGTAGAGTACCACTACAGCCACGGGCTAAGGTTATAGACCGACACCACTTCGTCACACCACAGGAGGAGTTTCTATACGAGGTGTACTTCGGGCACTACTTGCATTGAGTACGGGCGGCTACTACGTCTACGAGAGCTTCGGACCTTTAGCATTAGACAGAGGTTCGACACGATGCGATGGTCACACTTATTTACCAAGGATTTACCAGTGTATCTAGAGTTAGTGCAACTGTTCTACAACAATCTATCTTCGTTCGAGGAGGGCTTGGGAGGAGGTCATCTTCAATTTGTGGTAGAGAGTCAGATTCGAGAGACACGGATCTGTTTCTCTACACGCACACTTGCAGAGATCTTTGGGGTACCTCACTACCCATATGCATGTCTATGGATACCAGGTAGTGCTGCACTAGACAAACATCTTCTTTCCTATGAGTTATACGAGATTTGTGCTACACTTTGGGATGATGATCACTGTTACCGTCCACGGATCAGTGGTAGGATGACTCCTTCGGCTAGGGTTATCGGCCGGATTGTGGGTAGGAACATCATTCCGAAGGCAGGACATCATCATAAGGTGTCGGTGATGAATGCCTTGGTCATTTATCGGATCTATATGGGATTCGAGATAGATTTGGCCTACATTATATAGAATCCATGATCGAAGTAGTTGAGCATCCTGGGACAAGGAACCTTTGCTTTGGGCGGCTACTGATGCTCATCTTCAGGTATTACTGGATGACGAGGAGACGGAGACCAGAGACATGGGGTATCCTATCGGCACGAGGACCATTAGACTGATGCAGCTAGATCGTGCTGAGAGATCACCAGGTCTAGAGGATGAGGATGAGTCCAAGTACGAGGATGAGGATGTCCCAGTGGATGAGGGGCAGGCTGGTCAAGATACAAATGATCAGGCTGGAGATGACATGGAGATGCGCGAGGTTGGTCCGAATGATCATCGGATTCCCACATCACGCTTCAAGATCGGAGGTCCATCATGTGCAGCTCCTGAGACACCGGACTTGTATACTCAGATGTTTTCCATGACTTCCATGCTGGAGAGGATGGAGGTCAAGTAGGAGCATATGTTTGGTATGCATGAGAGGATGGAGTTGAGATAGGTACAAATGGAGTCGAGACAGAAGCAAATGCAATCTCAACTCACTCAGATTTTAGATGATGTTAGGGCACTCAAAGATTAGAGACAATCTCCTAGATAGATAGATTGTATTAGGATTTCATTTTATGCTTATGATGTAACTCGTTGTAAAAATTTCCTAATTTTAATGAAGTTCACTTTGTTTCACTTATGTTATTGTACATTATGCATTTCTCTTGTTGCATTAGTAATTGTAAATGTTTAATTATGACTTATAACTCATAACGACCACTCACGACCATTACTCCCAACAACAACTCTCGACTCAAACTCATACGATAACACACGATGACAACACGACTCAGATTCATGACAACTTACTCTCAACAACACCTCACAACAAAGACTCACTCACAAAGACGACTTTCAACTCAAGACTCAACACACATACACAATAACTTAAAACTAAAAACTTTAACCATGACTACAACCCAAGTACAAGTCATAAACTTTAATTATTGTGTATTATTCAACCAAGATGTATTATGCTCCATTTATTCAAGTTTCTAATCCTGTTCTCTACTATTCACTTCTAAGTATACTCGAGTAACTTTTGGATCTATGACTCAGGAATGTTCCATTATCATTTTATGTGGTCGGGGTTTCACTTGAACTTGGGCTCTAATACCACTCTGTCGCATCCCCCCAGCCTGGTACCCTACCTAGCATACCCGGGTATGTGATCCACAACCCCGAAGATCAAGTATCAAGGAAACCATGCCTCCCATATACACAATAACATAATCAAGAACAAATATAATCCATGTAATAACATAAACAATGAGATCAAGACAAGATTAAGAGAGACAATATAATTAGAGTGCGGAAGTAAATGATACCAATGTATATATAACCAAAATGAAGAGAGTGAGCGGAAATCACTCCCTAAGTCGCAACGAAAAGTAGTTTGAATAACAGTTAAGGGTTTACAATCCAAGTCTCAAAAGAGAGAAATAAAGGGATAAGCATCTAAACTAATGTTTCTTCAGACTTATACAAAATATCCTTGTAAACATAAACAAAAGACACGAGACATCGCCGAATCCAGAAGTGCTAGTCCTGCTAGGCAGCATAATCCAATGAGGGATCTTCAACGTAGTCTTCGTGATCGCCAGCACCTTGATGGTAGTGTGATTCATCAAAGGGCGCTTCATAGAATTGGCCATCAATTTCCTCGGTTCCTGCAGGATAGTCTAACAAAACATTTGCACAAAAAGGAGTGAGCTCAAAAGAACTCAGCAAGGCAAGTTATACCACAATAACATAAATAACATGATCCAAAATATAGCATGATGCAAGATGATATGAAACAGACGATGCATGTATGAATCTAACTCTATGTATGCTAGTCTCAATGGCAGACATGCTTTAAGTCATAGCACCATACTTTCTTAGGTAAGTCCAGTCACTCGGCTCCGGTAGGTAATGGGTCCTGCATCCCTCGAGACAATCCATAGCTGGGGTTTAAGTCACCGCTCTCTCACATCACCATTTAGTATAAGTATTGGCGCATGTCACGGTAAAGCCTACCCCAATGCAAATCATCTACTCAGTCGTATCAAGTAAGTTCCAAATACTTCCCCTATGGCTACAACCAACTCGGACTACAGACTCATCAACCCTATTGGTCATCCGCAAATAATAGACGGGAAGCTCTCACATCCTCTCACGGATCATTTCATCGGTCTCGAGCGCCCGTGAGCCCAAGTCTTGCTATTTGCAACCCTACCAATAAATGGCCTCTAACAAGTATCCACAATGTGATCTATGTCCTCTCACGGATATGACTCACCGGTCTTGAGCGCCTACAAATCCACATTGCTACCACAGGTCATTTGAAAACATCCCATACTACTCCCTCTGATGTCCAAGGACATAAATGTCAATAGGACATTCCTCAATCCCAAATCATACCTATTCAATCACATTCCCAATTCCATCATATCTTACACAAATGATACTTCATCATATAGAAAGATATATCATAACATGATCAATCACATATGTAATTAACAAGAATGAATAATCATGATAACAAAAGAATATATAAACATGGTACTAATGTCTCGAAGTACATACAACAGTCATATGATGTTAAAAATACAACAAAGAAAGTGAATCTACTAAGTTTCCAACATAGAGGCAAGATTCTCATAATCTATGTAATTATGGTAATAACCGTCCTTACCTTAAATCGAATTGAAGATAATCCAAAGATCAAATAGAATGGTCCCAAGGTTAGTACTTGCACCCTAGACAATCATAGATGCAATATTAGAAGGAGAATCAAGCAAATCAGAGGTCAAACGGATCAAATCGGACAAATACATCAAAGTTGTATTAAGCTGGTCGACTGGCTGGTTGACTAACTCAGTCAACCAAGTGTACAGTAACGGGGCTAAAATGAGATTTTTTATCCAAAACCTAGCTTCCGGGACTCGGATCACTCCGAAATTTGGAGGGAATGTTAGGAACAGTAAATGAAGACTATCTAGCAAAGATTTAACATCAATCAATGGTAAAATTAAGAATCCCCAATTTGAAACCCTAGCTTCTAAATGCTAAACATCATGTTCTTCAATGAAATCAATTGCAAATGCAAGGGGAAATCAGGGATTCGATTAAGGGAATGATAAGCAATAGATTATAATCAAATACTAACATAAAATCAGACTTAGTATGCTATAGAAATCAGTTTAGGAGATGAAATCATGTAGCTATGAAGAAAATCATAAGAATGCAAGGTTAAGAATCAATATGGGGAGCATAGCATGGATAGAATGAGAAGGGTTTATACAAATGCAAGGAGGGAACACAAGAAGAGGTGGTTGCAAGGTTGCAGCACCATCTTCATAGTCCCAATAGCAAGAATGAGGAGAGGTGAGAGTAGATTAGAGAGAGAATGAGAGATTACATACCTTGTAGAAGAAATTTGAGAAGAGGGACTATGATTCTTGTAGAAGATCTTCACCAATGCCGAGGAGAGGCCTAATAGGAGTCTCTCCACGTTCTCAGGAGGTTCTAGGAATAGAATAGGGTTCTAACTACGAGGTTCACTTAAGTAGGGCATAAAATAATCCAAAAATCAGAATTTTCGTATTTAAAAATCAGCTGGTCGACACTGGCTAGTCGTGGCCCAATCGACCAAGCAAGAACAACAACTTTAGATAGGGAAAAGGAAGGCCAGATCAACTCAAATTCAAATGGGATTTGTCCTACATCTCCATCAACAATTCTAGGTCAGAGAATTACCTTCGAATCATGTCCGGAAGTGCATTAGGTACGTCAACTAATCACTCCGTTTTCAAGGTGTAGTTTCTTATCAAACATTGACGATGCATCCAAGTAAGGGGCACCATCATCAATGTCCATGGGTTCTGAATCAAACACCATGTCTTCTACTGAGAGGACCCACAGATCTCTCCTTCCTCCACTTCGGCTCTTCAAACCTACAACATCAAGGATTCCAGGTCAAGGTTAGGGTTAGGTTAGGGCTGGGTTTCACAGTAATACCTTCTTCACAATCAAAACAATAAGCTAGAACAGTAGAGAGAAGAGATTAGAGAGGAAAGAGGTAGAATAGCAACCTTCGACTGAGAGAAACCAAAATAGAAACTTAGTAGAATGCTTGGGGATCTTCCACAACACCAAGAGGGGTTTTGAGAGAGGCTTCCCACGTTCTCTAGGGGTTTTAGAAACAAAGGAGGCTAAGAAACACGAAGTCCTATTAAATAGAGCATTAAAACCCTAAGCAGAGGATCTTACACAATCTTGCTGTCCCTGTTGGTCGACTGCTTGGTCAACTGGCCCAGTCGACCAAGCCTGACAGTAGGCTTAGTCAGGGACTTCAAGGCCCAACCTTTTTCCAATTGAAATGGGTTTTTCTCAACTCAACATATGGCTCACCTAGCATAGAGAAATGCCTTCAAATCATGTCCAACTAGGCTTTAAGTCCATCAACCAAGTTTTTAAGCATTAAGGTGCAGTTCATCTCTATAACAGACAAGTTTTTCAAAAGAGAACTCCATCATCAATTTCTATGGGTTTTGGGTCAAACACCATGTCTTCAACTAAGATGGCACACCAAGTCTTCTTCCTTCACTTTGGGACTTTGGATCTACACTAAGGGAGACATCTGACTTGACTTCCTAGGACCTTCCAAAGATATCAACATTGTACTCAAGGTCCAACTTCAAGGTCAAACATCAAACAAGCCCCACTTCATCCAAAACAGATAGGGTGTCAAGGCTAGGGTTTGGGCTGGATTTCATAGGGAGTTCCCCAACAACATACTAATACTATCTATGAAGGTCTAAGCATCAAACAAGGTCAATGGAATAGAGTTCTAATCGAACCATAAAATTAGGGTTTTACTGAAGAGAGTCCGTGTTTCTCATGAAAAGACTGGAGAGAATGGGAATTCACTCTAGGAAAGAAAGAATAGTATTTCAAAATCAAGAATTGGCATTGGGAGGGTTCTAATCATGAAAAGAAATCAAGGTCTTCGAATGGATACTCATTCTTGAAGGTTACCCTAAAATTTTCCTTCAAAATCAACCAACAACAGCTTCTCAAAGTAAACGAGGGAAAAGGGATTCACCCAAAAATTATGGGGATAGAAGGAAAGGTTGTAACAATGGCGTGAGATCTTTCTTACAATCACAGAGGTAGATAGAAAACAAAAGAGAGAGTAACTCATGGTCTCATGCCAGATCAAAAACATGGAACATAACTATAAGGCTTCAATGAAAAACATAGAGTGAATGGGGAGTCACTCTAAGAATATGAGGATCAGAGAATAGGCTATTACAAAAGTGTAATACCTTCCTCACAATCAAAACAATTAGAAGAAATAGAAGAGAGAGTAGATCTAGAGAGAAACCGATCGATTACTAACCTTGTAGAAGAAGATTCAATGGAGAAACTCAAACGGATGCTTGGGGATCTTCCTTGACTATGAAGAGGAGGTTCTAAGGTCCTTCCCACGTTCTCCAAAGGCTTAGAAACATAATGGGGCTGATCGTCACAAAATTCTAATAAATAGAGCTTCAAAACCCTAAAAATCCAAAAATTACACATAAGCCCTTGTCACTAGGTAGCCTGGCTGGGTAGCTTGGCCCAATCGACCCAGGTTGACAGCAAGCCCAAAACAGGGAAAATGAAGCTCCAAACCTCAAGATTTTTTATGGGGATTCTCCCAACTCAGCAATCAACTCACCTAGCATTAAGGGACCTTCCAAAACAAGTCCATCTAGGCCTCAAGTCCATCAACCAAGCTCTTCAACATCAAGATGCAGTTCATCCCAAATCATACAAGGTTTCCAAGTAGGGAACTCCATCATCAATCTCCATGGGTTTTGATTCAAACCCCATGTCTTCCACTGAGATGGCCCACAAAGACTTCCTCCTTCACTTCGGGTCTTCGGATATACACTAAGGGAGAGGTCTGACCTGATTTCTAGGACCTCCAAAGATATCAACACTGTACTCAAGGTCCAAGTTCAAGGTCAAACATCAATCAAACTCTTCTTCATCCAAAACCGACAGGGTGTCCAGGCTAGGGTTTGGGCTGGATTTCATAGATTTCATTATTACAAGTGCATCATGTGCTGCTCTCCAAGTAAAGTTCTTCACTTGTGCATTTTCTTGATCCTCCATATAGATTTCCAGTGTTGGAATGGTGAAGAAGTTGACCCACAAGTGCCCTGTATAGAGGAAGAAGTTAGCAGTGTACTATGCAGATTTAACATAAACTTACCATTCCATGAAAGTAACAATATCCATGCATCTTCAAAGTGTTGGGAGGGAGGGAGATCTAGCAGTGCAGCAACTTCATGCACATTGACAACAGATCTTAGAAGGCAAAATTTCCATTGCTTCAGGTCCCAGTTGATTAGTTTAGAGACAAGAGATGGATCCACAGGGGTTTTTCTTTGGGGTGGGGGGGGGGGGGGGGGATGTAATTCCATGAGTTGGTTGGTTTGGTGGCCAGGAATCTGTGTGTATACTCGTGGTCACCCCATTTCCTACTTCTTGACTAACCCCTTGACAAGTCTTTACCAACTAGGACACTGTTCCAACCCCAACATGCCCCTCTTGGAACTAGAGAATGTTTCCCTTCCTGAACAAAATCCCATGATGGGCAAGTGACTGAGCTGATCTCAGATCAGTTCAAGGCTGATAGAACAATCTACTCATGCACAATTTTCCATCACCACCGTACAGGTAGGAAAGCCATCATGGAGGGGGTATTAGACATGGGATTTATAGAAAGTTCATGAATTTTCATCACAAGAAGCAGCTTAAAATTTTCTTCATCATTCAGAAACAGCACCAATGACAACAGATTGGCAAAACCTGCTGCTTATGATTAGGAACATAATTGTATCAAAAGCCATCATGAAGTAGGCATACAAAGAACAAACCTGAACAAGGGATAAGCCAGCAACTTTTTACTAGAAAATTTGGGGGCAAAAATGTTCATACATCTTATTTAGCCGTATTATTTAGGTGGCAGTTCAGTTTGTGAAGAAGATTTGTAGTTAGTTTCTCTGAAGTATGTGTGAAAATGTATTTACAAAAGATATGTAGGTTCAGGAAAGTAATAGATACATGCATATTATTACATTTGGAAAAAGCCATATTTAACAAACAACTCTCAATAACCCCATTAAAACCAAGGGGATTTGATCCATGTTCCCACAATCAGCTAAATCCTTCCAATGTGCAGCAGTAAATCATCTCAAGGATGATGCCTAGTTAATGAAGCATCCTCTGATATCATGTATCCACTGCTACTGTACTTACAATGGGAAGTATCCTGTCAGGCGAATATGTTCCAGAGTACTACGTAACCCATATCTAGTGACAGCAGCATTGGCAGCTCGGAATCCTTCTCCATAGGCTGTTGATGTGTCTTGAGCAATCTGGTGCATGAAGAATTCACCTAGCTTCTTCTCAACCTCGGATTTACTACCTTTTTTAGATGATGAATAAGATGGAGATGGACCCGTTGATGTGGATGGCATGCTTCTTGATCCAGGCATGACTTCTGACTCGAGCCACATGTGAGAGAGCACCTGACAGATGCCTTCCTCCACTTCAGGGCTTAGGTTGCGGTATCCTATTGGTTTGAAATATGATGACAAAAGGAACATTCTTGAGAAAATTCTTATAATCAGAAGGTAGATGGGATTTGAGATAAAGCAACGGTAGAAAGGATCTGGAATATAGTGTTACCTTTCAGACGTAACCATCCATGCATCAATTCATGGGCAAGGATAGATCCTGTTAGTAATCTGCATCTCATAATAAATGATATTAAGGCTTTTTATTTTTATTTTTAAAATACAGTCAGCTGGTCTCAATTTTAAGTGCAGAGAGAACTTTGGAACAAGACACAAATATGACATAAACTTCTACTTGGAAGAAAAACTAATTTTTGTTTAGAATCAGCTGGTCTCAATTTTGAGTGCGGAGAAAACTTTGGAACAAGACACAAATATGACATATACTTCTACTTGGAAGAAAAACTAACTAAACTAATAAATAAAGGGTACATAGGCAGCAAAATAGGTAAGCCACTATAGAAATTTAATTTCGTGACCATAATTTCCATCATGTACATGTTAGTCTGATTTTAAGAAAGGGATAAGAAAGCTTCCTACAAATGGCATGACCAAGTTTGTCATTAAAAGGATCTGTTTAGAATTGTTTGTCTCTACATGTTTGATATGGGGGATATTTTCGGAAGTCAATGTTGTGGAGGGTAGCCAACACCATTTAGTTGGGACAAGGCTTGTTTTTGTAACATTGTGGAACAGTAATATGTTCAGAAGAAAACCGATTTTATTATGGTACAAACATTAAAGTTGCATCATGATTGTATCATATTCCAGCTTTATAGGAAGCTGTCCCATCCCTTCCTACCAAACTTCTCACTAGAAACTAAAGATATGTTAGAGCAGCTAGAGAACTCAGAACAGCTTGAAATAGAACCAAAGACGTGTTTATTGCAGTGCTTCAATTATGACCAATATTATAAACAACAACAACAACAACAACAGCAATAAGCCTTGTCCCAACTAAATGGGGTCGGCTACATGGATTCTTGCCCTCCAATCAGTTCTGTTCGAGGCCATGCTAGATACAAGGCTAAGCTATACATATCCTTTCTCACCACTTCTCTTAAGGTTATCTTAGGTCTACCCCTAGTTCTTCTAGTTCCTTCAATATGGATTATATCACTTCTCCGAACAGGAGCATTTATAGGTCTCCATTGAATGTGCCCGTGCCACCTCAAATGACTTTCTCTAAGCTTATCACTTATGGGAGCAACTCCCAGACCAACTCTAATATGATTGTTTCTTATCTTATCCATCCTAGTTTTGCCACTCATCCATCTTTGCATCCTCATTTCTGCTACACTGAGTTTATCTATATGATTCTTTTTAATAGCCCAACACTCTGCACCGTACATCATAGCTGGTCGAACAACGGTCCTATAAAATTTTCCTTTAAGCTTTAATGGAATACACCGATCACATAAGACCCCGGACGCACCTCTCCACTTCATCCACCCTATTTTAATTCTTTGGGAAACCTCATCCTCTAAATCACCTCTTTTACTTATGATTGAACCTAGGTACCTAAAACAATCACTCTATGGAAATCTCTTTATCGTCAAGTATCACCACTTCATCATCTGCCCGATCATGACTAAAGTTACAAACTAGATATTCTGTCTTCGATCTACTAAGTTTAAAGCCTTTTGATTCCAAAGCTACTCTCCATGATTCTAATTTGGTATTAATTCCCACTTGGGTTTCATCAACCAACACAATATCATCCGCAAAAAGCATACACCAGGGGACCTCATCTTGAATGTCTTTGGTTAATTCATCCATTACCAGTGCAAATAGATATGGGCTTAAAGTTGACCCTTGATGTAGCCCAACTGTTATTGGGAATTCATTACTTTGTCCCCCCACTGTTCTAACACTAGTCACCGAATAAGATGTGTAATATTAGATGTGTAAAATTGCATAAGTGTAAATACTATATTCATTTCCCTTAATCTTTCTGTACTGGTACTGGGTTCCAAGTTTAGATAACTGACATACTAGATGATATCCTTATGAATTTATTTCAAACTCTATAATAAACTACACTATTTTACTGCAATTATCATGGTGTCAGAGACCTCTATGGTCATTGTTTATGTATTCCTCGAAATGATATTCCAAGTCAGTGGGATCCACTGATCCTCAGTCATCCAAAACTTCCTCTGCATGAGGCCATTGTGAATCTGCTGCTGCTATACTATCATCTTGCAAAACCCTACGTTTTTCTTCTGCTGCCTGATCCACCATAGACAAGCACCAGAACATACCCTGCAACCTCGTTTCTTCTTTCCTACAAATGTCCTCTGGTGCACCCGGTTTCTTCAGATACAATCCCCTGAAACTCTCTCATTCTCCTCTACACCACTGGGTACCTCTTGTCTCTTCTTCATGCAACTCCAGGAAACCAGAAGCCTACCAGAAATCCTTGACCCTGCCACAAGCAGGGCCTATGCAACAGGTCCTGTGATGCCAGTGCATACCCTTGGCGTCGAACATCTCGAACCTGGATCTTCAGCCCATGAAACCTCCCGTCTTCAAAAACCCCTCCCAGAAAATCAACTCAAACCTTTCCTGCAACCTCTCATCACCCATGAATTCACAAGCCCTCACCATCCCTCTTCAACCTCTTACCTATTTCCAAACTGCACCCAACTCTACTTCCAACACACCTGAATCCCCTTTCCTCAACCTGCCGCAATCACTATCCCCTTCCTCTGCATGTTTCACAGGTCCTTGCAACTTCCAGTTCAACTTGATTCCAGAACTCTAATCTTGAAGCACTAGTCGCCCCTTCCCCATAAACCCTTCACTCTGCAAGAATCTCTCCTCATCTTTACTCATTACAACTCAACTTGTACTAAAGAAATACCCAATGATCTTTTCTGTTTCCACTTTGAGCCCAAACCTTCAACTGCCCTTATCTGCAGCCTTCTTCCCCACCCCACAACAACAACCAAAAAAAAAAAAACCATTACTACCACCCCAGTGGTTGAGTGCCCTGTAGCTATGCCTTTCTTTCCCAAGCCTTTTCTTTTACCTGAGATACCCTGCAGCCAGCCTTGTTCATAACCCCTATTCCATGTCTAGATATTGTGATGTTAGATGGCATTCTTGTGTATTTATTCCAATACTGAAGTACTCAAAACACATCCACCGGGATCACAAATCATACAGCCCATAAAAAATTGCACAATAGAACAATACTTAGAGGAGGTACACTATTTTGACCAACTAAATTTACTCCACTGCCTCAGATGATGTAGGAGATCATTTACCTATTTCCAGATATTCAGGTAATTCTAACATGTACCACACTGTAAAAGGGGGAGGTGGAAAAGGGGAGAGGGGGGAAGACTATGTGTTTGAATCACAAAATTCACCTTAAACCAAGATGCTTTTAATAAATTTAGAATACAAGGAAACGGTTTGCCATCTGGAAACATAAAGGTTATTCTACTTGCCAGCATCAAAAGTGCATGGGGAAAAGAAAACATAATATGTTCACATGCATATAGTCATCTTGCACTTCCATCCCCATCATTGATTTGTAATATGGCTTCGCGGGCAAAAACAGTACTTTCTGGATTTGTTTTAAAACCTCTAAAGAAGTCTTCTTGGATACAAGGGTCATCCAAAACAGAATAAATTAAGTCAACACAACAAATAATTTTGATTTCCTTAATAGTTAAAAGACAGCACTGTCTAACCCCTTTCCAGCTTTTCAGTTTAACTAGACAAACAACAAACAACATACCCAGTGCACGAGGCTCCCACAATTGAAGGGTTTGGGAGCATCATAATGTACAGAGCATTAATCCCACTTTGTGGAGAGGCTGTTTGCCACATAAAGTAGAAAAACCAATCTCTTGTTATCTATTATTTTTCTCTTTTTTCTTTTCTCTTTCAACCGTTGTCTTTTAGTTTTGCACCCAAGGAATGGCCACATGAGATTTATCAGACCCATTTAATTTAAATACCCCATGGCTTATACCATGAACTACTATATACTAAACTGAAGATTGGATTCAGCAGCACAGTGAATATAAGAAAAAAAAGGTGATAAAACATGAAATCCAAACACATATTAATAACATTACCTTGGGAGACCATACAGAACAAGGATAGCTGTAACCTCACACTTCCGAGTTAGCTTTTGGGATTGTGTTCTCATGCCTGTAAGCCGGTTCCCCCCAATTCTTGGCCTCCGAAGTATCTAAATATGTTATGAAGGGAATGAAAAAAATTATAATAAAGAATTGATACCTGAAAAGAAAAATGCAGATAAAGTTTGTTTTATGAAAAAGGGAAAAAAACAAAAACGAAGTTATAGATGCATGGTCATACTCCGCTGACAGTCTGCTCTTCAGACAGACATAAACCCCTTGTCTCAGGCATGTGATGGTGGCCCTGGAAAGAAGGATTGGTTTTAAATTAAGGGTAATTGCATAGATGAAGTATGGAACTGGTATAGCAAGAGTTCATCACTTACATTTTTCTCCCCCTCAATAGCCTCGTTGAGGGCTTGCCTTTCAACCAGCAGCATGGGAATCTGTTGATCTAGCTTCATATTCATTCCTTCATAGAAATCTCTGATGGAATGGTAAAGGGGTTGGCAGTCACCCGTATCCATGATAGCAGATTCCATGCATTCAAAGCATAAACTCCGCCCATCATCCAAAGAAATGTATTTTGTATTACATGACTGCATCACAATAACAAATCACCATGCAGGAACTGAAAATCAAGCATGGCATGTGAACTAATTTGGACCAAAAATGTTTTGTTGGTAAAAGCATTTTTTTTGGGTAACAGTCAGTAAAAGCATATGCAGGGAGATATATAGACGGGAGAATGACTAAAGCACCAAAGTTCCTCAATAATACAATAAAATAGAAGAGGACCAGTCTTCATCCTTCTTGTTCAGGAAATGGTGAAAGTTATTGTACCTCCAACCGCTCACAACTGCAACAACGAACTGTATTATCATACTCATGTGAAGGACAGTATTTTTGACACCAAAATGGATGAGATCTATACTCAATTAATCCACTTGCATTTGTAGGGATCTGATAAGAAAGGAAATAATTAGAACCAAAAACTTGCTATTATATGAAAAAATTGTAAGTGTATTCATAAGAAAACATGACCACCCCACAACTGGGTATTCCAGGACCAGAAAAAGAAGCTAATTTTTTCCCCCAAGCACGTTGCATGCCATTAATAGGTACATAGAAGCCATCCAATGCATTATGATATGATAGTCCATAATATTTTACAGCATACAAATAACCATACAACAACTATTAGTCATCATTGTAGGACATCACCCATTATAAGAAGTCACAGTTGTAGCTTTGTACCCTCACTATAACTGGGAAACAAAGTTGCAGAGTACATAGAGATGGAAAAGCTAAGATTGAACCAATTGTGCAACTTCAAATGTATTGTGAGGACTATTTATGAATTATAAGTAAAAAAGAATCCCTTCTTATCAATAAGAACAAAATAACATACATACAAAGAAAGAACTTGGGGACAAGTAAAACCAATGCCATAGTCACACTTAGTGAAGAATGAAAGAACACACCCCCCCCCCCCCCCCCCCCCAAAAAAAAAATGAATTCAAATCCAGAATAGTATTTCCTTACAAAACTGAAGCAGACTTCACATTTGGGATGGTGCAACTCTTTGAAACATGACTTGTGGTATGGATGCCTCCCTGACAAAGAAAACTTTGATTCAACAGAAAAAAATTTTTGTAAGAGGTGGACATATAAATTCAGTATTTTAAGATACATAGCATGTTGGCTCTACAGCTGCCTTATTGAATCATGTGTTGTTCATGATTTCTTGGTAAAAAGTAAATCACTAACAAGAGGGGGGGGGGATCAACATGTCTCAGGGACCACATACCTCACTCTCAGTGATTGGGCAACGACAAGCATGGCAACGGAAACAATCTGGGTGCCAATAAGTTCCCATACATCCTAAGTAACTTCCGTAGCCTATGTTACCATTACAGCCACCACATGTTCTGCAATGTGCACATCAATATTTCCATGATCAATGACTATCAGAAAGAGGTTTAGAATTTGAAATCAATTTTCCAAGGTATGAAAAACTAACCATGAAAATTAACAAACAACTCAGTGAATGGTAGAATGGAATTTAGCATTATTAGTAGAAAATATTAACTTAGTTCTTCTATTTGATTACTGTGCCTAACCAGTTTGAAAAATAAGTTTAACCTTAAAAATTCAGATATCAAGTGTTTCTTATCGTATCCATTTAGAGGGAAGTGTTGCATTGCCACATCGATTCAACATTGATCCCTGTGACTCAGTAATATATCCATGGGGAATTTAAATGAAGCTAGGATAAATCAAAGAGTATGTAGGTGTAGCTGATTAAGGTGATATTTTAATTCAGTAAGTTCTAGAAAAGTCGTGACTTGGGAAAGAAACAACTTGGTTTTTAATTTCTACAACTGTAATTGAGGCTCATCAAGGCATTGACATTCTGACTAGGTGATTAGGCCCATAAAAAATGACGGACTCAATTATGCTGGATCAACTCATTAAGTTATGATAACCAAGGGAAAGCAGTAACATTGCGGGAAAGAGAAAAGGAAAATTTCCATCAAACTAACCTATATCCTCCAGGGAAATATTGTGACGGAGGGTAAGGAGGGTAAGGGGGATACGGAGGATATCCAGAAGTATTTGTGCTTTCTTGAAGTGCTCTAGCAAGTTCTTCGTCATTGTCTTTGCGACTTCTGTACCCTGAACAAACCAACATTCTCAAGATATCATAACTGATTTCACAGCAAAAGGCATTATAAGGATTTCAAGGTAACCCACTTTAATAGGGAGAGAGAACCTATACGAAAGCTCAACAAAGTGGACAAATCATCATCCACGAGTCAGAGTGATTCAGAAAATATGTTCTTCTGTAAGGGTTTTGTTGAGCACACAATATAAATAGCAGCATACCCTGACGTTTTTTAGAATCCTCTGCCAGAGAAAGTGCAATTGCATGGTCCAACTCATCGTTCTCAGTTCTCGATCTCTCATCCTGATAATAAAACAAAGCTTAAACATAGAAATTGTTGACACTTAAATCCAGAGAACTGGGGGAAGAACTCAGAAGAAGTAAAGTAGCCAAAATTTTAAGCAACCATTTCTCATAAAAGCTGAGATAAACTCAAATGAATCTGTTTTTAGTAATGTAAGTATAAATCCACCTATAGAACTTTCAATCTGGAAATAGAATTTCCAAACAATAACTAATTTTACACAAGAAACTCGATTCTTTTGATTCTATACAATTATCATCATAAGAAAGAACTAGAACATAATAAACCGAGAAAGAAATCTGAAGTCAAACTCAGAAATGAATATACCGTAGATCTAGTAGGAGCACGAGACACAATGTTCTCATCGCCAAGAAATTGGGGATGCCGACCACCCATTACTCTACGGCCTGAGCCCACTTTAAAGACTTTGCCAATCCATTTCATGAAGCGAGACTTTCTCTCTGCATATGAGGAAACAAATTGCCCTGTTTCACCTCAATCAAAAATCAATACTAGAACATCAGATGAAGAGTCAGTAAACACTCCACCTGAAGCAACTTTAATATTGAAAGCTATTAGGTTCTCATTTCTAGTGGTACAGGTACAAATCATTTTCTCAAACACATTACGGGTCACAAATACAAACAAACAAAACGAAGATGTAATCCGAAAGGGATACGCACCGTAGACGCAAGACTGAGCTAGATGGTTAACTTCTGAAGAAGCCATCGGTATTGAACAAGTGCGTTAATTGTGCAAATTTTGGACGGGATGAAAAGGAAACAGTGATGAGATTTAGAAAGGGAAGTGGGAAAGGAGATGATGAAGAAGAAAGAACCTACAAATACTTGGAACAGAGATCAGAGGTATAAAGCATAATAAAAAGCGATGGAGAGAATCTACGTCTACCTGGCTGTGAGAGGGAGAGAGAGAGAGATTCTTGTCTTGGAAAGGAATGAAGAAGAAAGTAAGCGATCCATTAAAAAAGATAGTTTTAGGTGGTGCAAGGGAATCTGCTGAGGTGAGAAGGGAAGGAAGGAAAGTAGCGGTGGACGGTCGAGAACTGAAGAGAGAAGCTGCGGGAGGCGCACGCATGGACATCGGAGCCTTTGGTTCTTCTGCTTTTTCCATTTGCAAAGTTTTGAATTTTGGAAGCAAACAAATCTCCCAACGTTCTTTTTTTCTCGGATTAAAAAGAACAAACCGTGCATAGGGGAATTTGGAAGGTTCTTTTTCGCGGGAGAGCGACATCGACCGCAAAATGTATAATTCCCAATCTAGCCACTCATGTAATCCATGTGATTGTAATTTTCCCTTCAAATTTTCACGGAAGAAAAAAAATTCCCTTCAAATTTTGGTTCTCAAAATGAGGATTGAGGGTGAAAGAACCCTATAATTCTATCGAAAAAAAGGAAAAAGGGAGATCTGTACAATGTCACACACCACCTCGATGTGTTGGCATCTCCTAGTTAAACTCAAGGGAGAATCATATCATGTATATATAAGATCCACATAGTCAGAGAGGAGACCTAAGGGATCATCCGAGGATCTATATTCTTAGAAATAGGAGATACGCATGCAACCCATGCTTCATGTAGGATTCATATTTATCCCCATTGCTACAAATGGATAGTTGATCTTTACCTAAGAGAGAAGTCCATAATGATGGTTACTAAGGGAGGGAGGGGATGACTCGACATAATTGATATGGTGGGGATCCCATTACAAGGATCAAGGGTCCCATATCTTAGAGATGGGACTTCCAGTATATCAATGGTGTAGAGCTCAATTCCGACAATTCCCCCCCCCCCTTTCTTTTCCCTTACATCCTTGGGATTGTTGATTAATTCAGACTCGTTATATACAATATTTTACCAAAATAATAGTAAGAAAAATGCTATACACACTTAATAATATGCCCTCCTCTGGCCCTTCCCTTCATCCACCAGGTGGGCAATTGGAGCTGTGGGTGCAAGGGGGTGGATGCAATGCAAGGGTGCTACGCATGTACATGGGTTCGGGGTTGAGGTTGGGACTGAGGGTTAAAGGTTTGGGTTGGGACTTGGTGTCACGCCCTCCCAGCCGGTACCCTATCTGGCATACCCGAGAGTGTGATCCACAGCCCGAAGATCAGGTATCGAGTGATCAACCTCCCACATAAACAATAACATAATCATGAACAACCATAACAAGAGTGCGGAAGATAAATCATAGATCCAATAAAGAAAGAATGAATCATAACTGAATCAGAATAATAGATATAATCAGAGTATCAAACAGATAAGTAAAGTGAAGCAAAAATCCCACTTTACATCCAGCGGAAAAGTAGCTCTAAAAGAATAAACTAGACAAAACCTAATCCCAGTAACAAGTACATTGGGTAACTAAATTGTTCTCCACTTTATAGACAACATCCTTGTAGGTGTAAATCTCATAAATAGCACAAGGACGCTTCCACTCAATGGTCGGACTAAGCATCGTACGGAGCATAACCACCCGCAGAATCTTCAGAGTAATTGTGGTAACCGCAATCACCTTCCTGGAGATATGTCTCTTCGCCTTGCGCTTCTTCATAGGGACCGTCATAGTACTCAGTACCTGCAGGATAGTCTAACAACATTGTACAATAAAGGAATGAGTTTCGAAGAAACTCAGTAAGGCAGTTAAAAATCCATAATAACATAAATGGCAGGATTCCAGAACAAACATAATGCAATATGATATGAGACAAACAATGAATAAATGAATCTAACTCTATGTATGCTGGTCTCTATTGGCAGACATGCTTTAAGTCATAGCACCGTACTTCTTTAGGAAAGTCCACTCACATCCTCAACCATTTAAGATATCTTGGATTCTCTCACGGATCATTTCACCGGTCTTGAGCAGCCGTTTGGTAATGGGTCCTTCATCCCTCAGGACAAACCTTGGCAGGGGGTTAAGTCAACACACTCTCTCACAACCATTTGGTATAAGTACGGCGCATGTCGGGGTGTAAAACCTAGCCAAATGCAAGTCTTCTACTTAGTTACATCAAGTCGGATCCGGATACTTCCATTCCTCGTCCCGACAATCCTTTCCGGTATCCTTCACACTAGAGTCGCCGTATCCTATGGCACCGACCAACTCGGACTACGGACTCATCAACCCTATTGATCATCCACATATGGTAAACGGAAGCTCTCACGTCCTCTCACGGGTTGGTTACCGGTCTTAAGCGCCCGTGAGCCCAAGTCTAACCATATGCAACCCTACCAATAAATGGCCCCCACAATGTGATTCCTGTCCTCTCACGGGTTGGTTACCGGTCTTGAGCGCCCATGAATCCCCATTGCTACCACGGGTCGTTCGGTCTCAATACCCCTCCGATTAGGGTCCGACATAACGGGACATCCTAGCCAAACACTACTAGACAATCCTAGATATGTCATCCACTGCTTTAGGAAGGTGTCCAGAGGGCATCTCCGGAAACATCCCATAATATTCCCGTAGTAGTCCAAGGACGAAGTGTCGAAAGGACACCTCTCCTTTCCAAACCATACGAAGCATACACATGCATCAATTCATATCATCACATATATGGTAACTTCATATGTGGAAAGAAATCAGTAATTACAATCACTTGTATAACATCGGTAAGTAAATCATACATGAATCAATTCAATATGAATAAGTAATGCTACTGTAATCAAAGCTATGCAACAGTAGTATATCATTGTAAGAATCTAATTTAGGAAACATATTAATGATATTCAAATATAGAAACTAGATTCATGCTATCTATGTAATTAAGGAAAATAACCATCCTTACCTTTTATAACTCGCAAGGAATCCTAAGAAATCAAGTAAGATCTTGGCAAACTTGAGAAGAAGGTCCTAAACAAGTATATACAACATATTAGGAAAGATCCCTAACAGCAAAGATATCAAAACATCCGAAACAGACCAAACTGGAGTTGCCGTACTCATTGGTCGAGTGGATTGGTCGAGTGGTCCATCGACCAATCATCGACCAATGCGACGATAGAGCCTATAAAATCGGAGTTTTAAGATATGAAATCCGAATTTGGTGGTTCAAAAGGATACTAATCAAGGGATAGACTACATCAGTAGTATTCTAACATATAGGGGACCTCAAAACACTAATCAAATCAAGGTATCAAGATCCAAATTAGGAAACAAAAAGTTACCATAATTAACTCAAACATGGATCTTGATGAATTTGAAATAGAAAACAAAGACAAGAACAATAGGAGGATGGATCATTGCTTTTGGTAATGAAAACATGAGAACATACATAGGTCTTCATGGAATAAGGCTTAGAAGCATAAATCTAAATAAGGAAATAAAACCTACCATATATGTAACTATCATGCATCATGAAGAACACATAGTATGGTAGAAGAGAACATCTAGAAATCTATGGATTATGGATCATGGAAAGAAAACACAGTAATTACTACTAACATGATCAATCAAAAGAAGATCCAAAGAGATCAGAATTCAGATTAGAAGTTTAACAGAGATTAAATCATGGTTTGATCATGAATCCTTCAAAAGCTTGCAATGATCATGGTTAAGATCATTGTTCTAGCCTTAAATCCTTAGGATGATCATGAGAACATGTTCAGAGATGTTTGCAACAGAGGATGCAGCATCTCTTCTACTGTCTCAACTCAAAAAGGAAAGAAAAACAAAGATGGAGGAGAAGAAGAGAGAGTAGACATACCTTTTGATGCAAAAAGAAGAGTTCCGACGAAGATCCGTCAAGAAAACACCAAGGATGCAAGAGAGATGACTTGCAGAGGTCTTTGGTTCGTTCCAGAGGGTTTGGAGGCAGCAAATACGAAGTGGACTCGAGGTTGGACTTAAATAGAGCAAGAACAACCTAATTGCCAAAGACAGCACTCATTGGTCGAGTGGATTGGTCGACTGGCCCAGTCGACCAATCAGT
The DNA here is from genome assembly GCF_041222555.1 of Hakea prostrata. Taxonomy (NCBI): domain Eukaryota; kingdom Viridiplantae; phylum Streptophyta; class Magnoliopsida; order Proteales; family Proteaceae; genus Hakea; species Hakea prostrata. The sequence continues at coordinate 40,345,028 of NC_142601.1, read as the reverse complement.
CGACCAATGCTGACAGCAAGACCAAAACAGGGAATTGAAGGTCCAGATCAAATCCAATCCTAAAGGGGTTTTGCACACAAGTCAAGTGACTTACCTAATAGGTAGAAATGCCTTCAAACCAAGATAGAGAGCACTCCAAGTCCATCAACTAATTAGATCTTCATCAGGATTCAGTTTCCATAAATAGAACCTCATCATCAACTTTCATGGATTCAAAGCCAGACACCAAGTCCTCTACTGGGATGGCCCAAAGCTGACTTCTTACTTTACTTCGGGTCATCGGACCTACAAACAACAAGGTTTCCGGGTCAAGGTTAGGGCTGGGTTTCACACTTGGGGTTGGGTTTGATGTTGGTGTTGGTGTTGGTGTTGGTATAGGGGTTGGGCTAGGTGTAGGTCTAGGTATTGGGTTCGGGTGGGGGTGGGGATTAAGATTGGGGTTGCGACTAGGATTGTGAAATCCCTCGAAATACTAACCTGAAAATCCATTATAGGTCAAAAAATCCAGAGTGTGGGAAGAAGGCAACTGTGGGCTTTCCAAATTGAAACCATTGGATTACACTCCGAACCAATGAAAGTAGATGGAGATAATACTAAGTTGGGAGTTCTATCGGAATATGGAAGAAGATCTATCTCAGACATTGACGGATTTGGTAGATGGATCAAGAGTACAGTAATGATACAAATAGAAGATCTTGAAAAACTAGGTAAGACCCTTCTATAATTTATAAGAAGACCAAAGAAGGAATTAGGACTTTTGGAGCATCAATAACACTTTTGAGAAATTCATGTTTTGAAGCCCTATTTAATATATATATATATATATATATATATACCAGGGGTAGATTAGGATCTTTTGTGGTGAAGGACATTGTTACAGCATTGTTACAACCATTACAAGATGATACAGAGGTGAGGAAGGGGGAAGAAATCCTATTCCTAGAGGAGCACTCCTCTGAACTCTCTAATCTTGCAAAGAAAGCCACCTCCTCTCCTTTGAGAGCACCCTTCAATTTATAGAAGAAGGAGGGTCTTTGTAGAAGATGGTCATCCGTCGGATGCCATGAAATCAAGATTGATGGCCATGATTAAGTCCTTTTGGATTGCTAGCAATCTTCAAGGATAAAGTGAAGATAAGGTTGGTGGGATAAGATTCCTTTCAACCTTGACCGTCCGATTGGAGGCTAGATTCTTTTAACCTCGACCGTCCGATTGGAGGCTTGATTCTTGACCCTTGATGTTGCATTGATTTGATAAGCTTGTTTTACACCATTGGATGCAGATCTTCATCTTGCACCGTTGATGTTGCCATGATTTGGTAAGCTTGTTTTACACCATTGGATGCAAATCTTCATCTTGCACCGTTGGATGTAGAAATTATAGATGATGAACCATTCCAGGGCATTCCATGTGTCATCAACACTGTTTTCCCTATTGGTCTGGTTCAATTTGTTTAACCCAATTTGGCTGAGCCGGGTTTTGGCTGGTTGATTTTATCCAATTTGACCAAGCCGGATATTGGCTGGACCATTCTTAAACCAGAATGATGAACCGGTTGCCCTTTTTACCGACAGGACACGTCAGACTATTCAGGGCCGGAATAGTAACGGTAACCCATATTTTACCCTGGGTAAAAGGGTGCTGATATTACCGTCACGGCTTACGGACCATTCTTTGATGCCGTTATGGTTAACGGTTTCCCATCTTCGCATCCTGGGAACTGGAAGGATTGTTCAGGCAGAAGGCCTTTTGCCTTTGCCGGTGACATTGGTGGTATTCTTAGGACGTCCGCGTCCTCGCCGCGTTGCTTGTCACACGAACAAAGGGGGATGAAGCAACAGACTCGCGAGAAGATCATCTTCATCATCTTCATCTTCATCCGCTGGATCCTGAGCATATTGTCCAATGTGGCAGTGATGCATCAGAGAATCACTGATGGATTGGTCATATTCTTCTTCCTCGTCTTCTTCATCAAGAGCTGCAATTTGGGCTTCGAGCAAAGCCTGTTTAGCCAAGAGTTTGGCTTTCCTGCTGCTAGTAGATGAGGTTTGAGAAGTTGTTGGTATTGGTTCAAGGCCCGTCAGGGACTTAATGAGGGCCGGAATGCTACATTTGGATGTGTCGCAACTGTCCCACCATTTAATATGGTAAGACCGTGCTAGACACGGAATTGTCCATTCGTTGTCAGGTGCAGTTTTGGTGGCTGCACTAGATTGTTCAGCAATGAGATATTCCCAGTACATTATCCATGCCAGCTTGCAATGGACAAAGAACCTGAGTAGGTCCGGTGTTGTTGGGCAGGTCGTTGTATGCTGGCAAAAGACAGTGAAGGCTTCTGCCACAGAATTTGGTAGGATTGCTTCAAGTGGTCCCATAGTTGCCCACCACTGGTTGAACCAGTAAGGAAATGTCGTGTGCACAGGGAATTTATGTGCGAAGCAGAAGAACCAAGAATGGCGGTTTGCTTTATTTTGAAAGAAGAATGCATGGTGCCATGCATCAATATAATCAAAATAATGATATTGGTTGGGTTGGTATGCAGAGTTGGAGAAAGTCCGACACTGAAGTGGTGCGGCACCCCATTCTTCAGGTGTGAGAACCTTGAGAATAATAATAGTGGTGTGAGTCACCAATGAGGGGTCATTTCTATCCATTGTTTGCTTCCAGATGACAGACTCAGTGTCAACTAGGATGTATTCATAGTATTCTTGGGATTTCCCTGGGTTGGTGGAGTAATAGTCCCAGCCTTGCCAGAAGAGTCTACGGGCAATGGTTAGGGCATCGTTGTTCTTGGCCCAAGAGGGTTCAATTGCTAAGAGCGTTGGTATGAAGGGTCGGGTAATGTATTGACTTTTCCCGGAGGTGGTTGAGGTGTTGGTTCGGGATCGGGTAGTCATTGTTGTTTGAGTTGTTTCAGGCACAAGAGAGGTAGTACCTGTGGGCTTGGAGCTGGCACCAGCAACAATGTGAGAGTATGGTTTGTTTGAGGCAACGATGGCCTGGGTGTTGTTCTTGGCTGCAAAAGAGGAGTCTTGGGCAGACCTGTTGCCATAAGAGGTCTTTTGTTTGATGGCAGTGTTGGAAGAGGTGGTTTGAGGGGTAGCCATGTTGGGAGTGTACAGATTCCTGGAAAATGGAGGTATAAATAGGTCAGGAATGCAATGATGATGCGATGATGCGTTGTCTTTGTTGTAAACAAATGATGCAAATTTTGAAATTTGTAAAGGTGGAAAATGATTTTGAATTTGGTTAATTGCCGAAAAAGCAATGGTTTTTAATTGATTGATTTGAGAAATCTGGGATTTTTCCAAGAATTCAAAAAATATCTCTTTTCCTTGAATGTTGGTGGTTATTCCAGTATCAGTTACAGTAAATGGTTTAATCATTTCAAGAAATGGTTGCCCTAAGATGACATTGGTAATGATATCTTTAACAAGGATGAACACCTGCCTAAGACGTATTTGGTTGTTGTGAATGCAAACGTGTGATAATTTGTAATTGACACCGAGACTCTGGCCATTAGCACCAGAAAGTCTATGGGTAGTCTTTTCATAAAATTGAGTAGGGACAAGTCCCTCCTTGATGCAGTTAGAAGCGCACCAGTATCGACGAGGGCAATGGTGGATAGGGTGAAGGAATCACAGATGACGAGATGAACTCGAACATGCCATTGCTGGAAATGGATGCTATTGATTAATTGGTTGAAGTCTTGCCTAGGGACAAAATGGTCAGGTGATTGTTCAGTATTGATGGGAACATATTGTTCAGGGGTTTGAGCCGTAGTTGCTTGTGTGGAAATGTTAGAGAGTTGTCCCCGGAGAAGGTTTAACTCCAGCTTAATTTGGGTGACTTCTTGTTTGAGACCTTTGGTCAGTGTCTCAAGGGTTTGAATTCTATAGTCATTATTTGGGGGAGAAGATATTGAGGGAGTCGGTTTAAACCGATTGTAAATGTTGTTAAGGTTGTAATTGGAATGTTCTGTGGGAATAGGTTGAGGAATCAAAGAAGCTTTAACTTGTTCAAGATATTGTTTCTTTAAATCTGGATCTTGAATTTGATCAACAAAATCAAGAAAGAAACTTGGAATAGTTTCATTCCTAATCATATTGATGGTATTTGTGGAACATTCACATATTCCAGAACCGTCACAGGGACAAGTGAAGAGTATGGCTTCAGAATCATCTGAAAGGCTACTCAGATCAGTATTGATGTTATTGATTTCGTGTTCGGAATCAGACGAGCTATCTGGTTCGGCGAACAAATGGAGTATTGAGCTTCGAATTTTTTCATCATCAATTATTAAATTGACCTTTTGTGCCATACGGCAGTATTTGGCTAAGTGTCCGACTTTGTTGCATTTGAAACATTTTCCAGTGAAAGTTCTTCTTTGTTCATTTTGTTTGGAATGCTCTTTATTTTTTGTTGGTGGGGTATTTTTACGGTATTTATTGTTGGAGTTGTATTTATGGGATTTATAGTAGGGTTCAGAAGACTTGTATTTTTCATTATTATTGTCTCTATGTTTCCCAAATCTGTGGCTTTTAGTGGATTTTATTGGGGCAAACCCAAATTGTTCACAAAATCCACCTAACTCTTTCTATAAGCCTTAGATCCTTTGTATTTGCTTACGTAATCTCATGCGACACAAGGCCAGTGCTTCCTCATGTATAAGACTAATGATATTCCCGTAAGTAAGGTTATTGTAAGGGATTTCATTGTTATGGTCTTTCCTCGAGACGTTGTTTTAATTTCTCGGAAAACATTGTTGGTAATCCGTGATGAATTTTTCTTTCCAGAAGGATGAATTTGCATCATCTCTGGTTAAAACTTTAGAGATGAAAGTGTCTTTGTACCATTTGAATTGGTGAAGACCCTTGCATTTCATATTAGATAATTGTTCAGAAGATCTGTCTTTTAAACGAGACGGATCTCCAATAAAATGAATGGTGATGGTGTAAATCAAAGTATTTACAGCATCAGGAATAGGTTGATTATGTTCAAGTAATGGTTCACCAGTATGGGCATTGGTTTGGGTAGCATTTAGGATTCCTAAGTGCTGGGCTGGGGTGAGGATGTGGTCCCACCAACCTTTCAATTGTCCAGTAAAACCTGCTACGAGAAGCATGGCTACAGACTGGTCATTGGTTTCACGGAGCCGATAAGCATTGGCAACCATGGTCATTTCCTGGAGTTTATTGTTGATTTGATAATCAGTTAAACCATCAATGTTCCATTCATAAATGATTCCAGATTGGTATTGGGCCTGGGTCCTTCCTTGTTGCTCAATAAGGAGGTCAGGGAAATGGGTCGATGGTAGTAGTGGGCCAGTTGGTGGGTGTTGTTGCTGTTGTTGATGTTGATTTCACGGACTAGCTCGGTGATGGACTCACCTGAGTCAGATCCATAATCAAACCCATCCTGAATCGTTTCGATTCGGTGAGTGGTATTGGAAGCGGATGCTTTCGCAGATCTTGCAGGAGTATCAGGAATGATGAGATTGCTTAAGCGAGATTCAATTTCGTTAAGCATTTCAGATTTGCTTAACTGTTTTGCGTTGATTTTAGGAATTTGAAACGGCTTAAACAGAGGAGTGCTTAAGGATTGCTTTGGTTCAGAAACGGATTTTGGGGTTTCTTTTGGAATTTGCTGGACAAGATTTTCGACTCTAGTTAATTGTTCACCTATTGTTTGAAGATTAGAGTTGGCAAAGTTTAATTGTTCAACAGTTTTAAGACTCCCACCTTTAAGACCTTCTTTGTTTTTAAAAGGGGCAGCTAAAACATCTTCACCTTCAATGTTTAACTTGATTTGGTCCATTGGAGGATGGACAGAGGTTATTGTTTCCTTGGTTCTGTTGACAAGCCATTTTCTGAATGGGTTAATAGTTTGATTTATTGTTCCATTGGTCCATGGATAATCTATGTGATTTTCCTCAGCGTAGGAGGCAAACCAGACAAAAAATCTCATGTTAATTGTGTATTGTTCCATGTCATGATACCAAGCATCACGTATCTGGATTTTTTCAGAAAGATTAAATTTACCGTTAAACCAATCTTTCCTAAGGGCATTGTCAGGGCTGTCAAAGTCTTGCCGGAGCAAAACTTTATCGATCGAAAAAGGTCGATCGGACAAAATCGTCATTAATGATGAATTCCTGGGGAGAACTTCTAATTCAGAAGAGACAGGAACTGTTTGTTCTATGGCCTTGATGGTTTCTCTAAGATCAAAGATTAAATGTTGGTGGATTTCTTTGTTGGGGTCTTTGGGCATTCTCCATTCTACCAAGGATTGGTCAAAATCATTGTTCAATTCTTTTTGGTTAAGGATATTAGTAGCCAAATTGGTCTCCTGCTGGCTCACAGTTGTTGAAGACATGCTTCGGGAAATCACACTCATATTTTCAAACTCTCTCTTTCCGACCTAAAAGAAAGGGGTCCACTTAGAGAAGTCTTCACCCGTCACTAAGACCTAGCACAAAAGAGGACTTACACACCGTCTGCCTCACCTCTAGGAATCATACCATGACGGTCTTTTTTACTTCTCGGATACCCTAGCCAAACGATTAGGAGGGAATTTTAAAGAAAGAAAATAAAAGTGCCATTATGTTCTAAAGCCATCAGAGAACGTCAAAGCTTCTCAAGATAACCCTCTCCAAGGTGAAGGAATGTGTGGAAGTGTCTGTCAAGATTTTTGATCGTCGTTTCTCTTTCTAAAAGGTTAGTATTCATTTTCTTCGTTCTAATTCTTCTCTTTTGCTTGTTTCTACCTAATGTATAGACCTAAAAAAAGGTTATACTTGCTGTTATGACCTATCTCTTGTATCCTCTTTGCTCTAGAGTGAACATCCATTTACTCTAGCTCTTCCATGAACTTCATGGTAAGATTTCAGAGAAGACCTAGTATAAGATGTATTAGGTTTTCATCCTTTTTGTTTTGTTTGATCTCCTAACTATGTTACACCATGATCCATTACGATTTCAGACCTATATCTTCTATCCTCTTTACTCTAGAGTGAATCCCCTTCACTCTAGCTCATCCATGAACCTTGCGGTAAGATTTCAGAGAAACCTAATATCCTATGTTAGGTTTTCATTCTTTTTGCTATGATTGATCTCTAAACTATGTTAGATAATGTCCTACCATGATTTCAAAATTTTCTATTTAATTTTGGAGTAGTTTGGAACACAAATGAGAAGTTTCTTGTCGATCTGAGCAATTTCTGTCCGTACACAGAGCCTTGGTCACCTGTCCTGGTCGCCCTAGGTGACCCACTCAGGTGTCCAAGCCTATTTTTGGCAAATTGGTGGCTAGGTTGATTGCCCTAGTTACCCCAGGCAACCCACCCACTGCCAAGTGGGTTGTTTGTTCTTTTTTCAACTCTAAACCTCTAGGGTTGTTTCTTACTTTGAATATCATGTTGTTAGGACTCTTTGACAAGCTTGAACTCATTCTTGACGTATTTTACAAATGTTGCAAATCAACAGCAAGGTGAGGACATTAACTTACACATAACCCTAGATATTACATTCTTGTTTGTTATGGAACTTGAATGTATGATTTCATATTTTTGTTTTAGGATTTAGGAATGATTACTATGACTCTATAATTTTTAGAATATAGTTGACCAATGATGGTATGCATATTTGTTAAATATGTGATTGTTTGGATTTGGAATGAATTGTGACATGATAATGTGATTGGAATCATATTGTAATGCAAATGTAGGTTGTGATTGTGAACTGAGGAATACCATTTGAGTGTTTCTGCCTTGGGACATTAGTGGAGGTGGTATGAGACACAATCCTATGATGCTCCTTGGTGCTTTTCATGATCACTAGATGTCATGACTAGGAAGTCAAGATGTGTTTGGTTAGAAACCCTGCAATATCACAGCCTATCATCGTGGGTATTGATGCTAAGTGACTCGGTGTCACATCCCTCCAGCTGATACCCTATTTGGAATACCCGGAGGTGTGATCCACAGCCCCAAAGATCAAGTTTAGGAGCAATCATATTCACTTAGCACAATAACATAATCAAAAGCAAGAGCAAATCATTGTATTCAAGTAATTTAATAATAAAATCAATAAAGGATCTCAAAAGGATCACAAAGAACATCAGAGTGCGGATAACAAGCTACTAATCAAGAGATCATTGTAGAGTATAGTGGAAATATACCCCACAACAAATGTGGAAGGTAGATAAGAAAATCTAAAGCAAATCCTAAAGCTATTACATCTGAAAATAAAAGTCTAGAAGTATAAAGAAAATGGTTCCATCAACTACTTCCTCTACTCGTAAAGAGTATCTTCATAAATATAACCTTTTGAAATCAAGCACGGTCGCTCCCACTCCAAGGTAGAGCTAATCCTGGTGTGCAACATAATCACACAAGGAACCTTCACTGTTATCTTTGTAACAGCTAGCACCTTGTGCATTGAACTGGTCACATGCCATGGCTTCATAGTCTTGGTTCTTAAAGTCATTGATGCCTGCAATGCAATCTAAAAACATGTCCCTTGAAGGGTAAGTTCAAAAAGAACTTAGCAAGTAATCCAATCACAATAAACATCTTCACAAACAATCAAGGCAAACATAAATGCAATGATATGAAACAATAAATGCAAGTATGCTTCTAACTCTATATATGTATGTTGGTCTCTATCGACAGACATGCTTTAAGTCATAGCACCATACTCCTTTGGGTGGGACTTAATTCACTCTCCCTCAGCCTTCTCAGCATCTTGGGTTCTCCGTTTGGTAATTGGGTCCTGAATCCTTCTCAGACATACCATGGCTGGTGTCACATCCCGCCCTAAATCCACCAAGGGGGTACCCTATCTGGATTACCCAGGGAGTGAATCACGGTCCCACCAATCAAGTTTAGGAACATCATAGCCACTTAGCACTATAATATAATCAAAAGCAAGAACAAATCCTTGTATTCAAATAATTTAATAAGAAAAGTCTAGAAAAGATATCAGAAGGTTTCACAAATAATATCAGAGTGCGGAAATGATACAAATAGGACAAATAGTCAAAGTGTGAAAAGGAGGAGAAAACTCGTCCTATAATAATAGCGGAAGGTAGATCGACTAAAATTAAGGGTTACAACCGGTTCCCAACATGACAAGGGAACAGACTAAACTACGGTCTCAACAAATTAACTAAAAGGTTAAAAAGAAAATGGGACGATATCCCAACACTAGCACACAAGTGCAAAGGCCAAACTACTCCAGATAAGTCCCAATCTCGGACTACTAGTCTTTATCAGCCTGTTCACCATAACCAGTAGGGTACGGGTCACCAACTTGGTCTTCAGAGAGTTGACCGTCACAGTCAACAATAGTAGTACCTGCAGAAAAGTCTAACAAAATATGTTGCAAAAAGGAGCGAGTTCAAAAGAACTCAGCAAGGCAGTCATTCCATAAAACATAAGCCATGTGATACAAGCCATAACATGATGCAATATGATATGAAATACATGATGCAAGTATGGTTCTAACTCTATGAATGCCGGTCTCTAAGGTAGACATGCTTTAAGTCATAGCACCATACTTCTTTGGGTAGGTCTCAATCACTCAAGCCGGTGGGAATTGGGTCCTGAAACCTTCCGGACAACCTTGGCCGGGGTGTGGGACACCGCTCTCTCACATCACCATTTGGTCTAAGTATTGGCGAATGTCAAGGTAAAGCCTAGCCCAATGCAAGTCTTCTACTCAGTCATATCAACTCAGATCCAGATACGTCCATTCCTCGCCCCGGGCGATCCTTTCCTGTATCCTTCACACTAGAGTCAGCGTAATCCCGGATTACGGACTCATCAACCCTATTGGTCATCCACAAATAGTAAATGGCAAGCTCTCACATCCCCTCAAGGATTTAACCCACCGATCCTCGAGCGCTCGTGAGCCCAAGTCTAGCTATTTGCAACCCTACCAATAAATGGCCCCTTTCGGGTATCCGTAGCATGGTTTATGTCCTCTCCCGGGTTGGTTACCGGTCTTGAGCGCCCATCAAACCATACACTACCACGGGTCATTCGGTCTCAATGCTGTTCCGATTCGGGTCTGATACGACAGGGACATCCTAGCCATACATCTAGACAAGTCATATATATGTCATCCAATAATTCGAAAAAGCGTCGATGGGCATCTTCGTAGAACATCCCATACTATTCCCTCCAATGTCCAAGGACAGAAATGTCAATAGGACATTCCCCAATCCCAAATCATACCTATTCAATCACATTCTCAATTCCATCATATCATACATAAATGACATTTCATCATATAGAAAGATACATATGGATTTATTAAGAATACATAATCATGATAACAAAAGAATATGTAAACATGGCACTACTATACTTGAAGTACTTATAACAGTCATATACTGTAGGAAATATGATAAAGAAGGTAAATCTACTAAGTCTCTAACATAGAAGCAAGAATCACATAATTTATGTAGTTATGGTAACAACCATCCTTACCTTAAGTCGCGATGATGATAATCCAACAATCTCAAAAGAATGATCCAAAGATGGTAATAAGACCCTGGACAAACATAAATGAAAGGTTAGAAAAGAAATCGGGAAAATCGGAGGTCGAACGGGTCAAAACGGAGCAAGGTTGCTGTCAGTAACAAGTTTGGTCGATGGTCTTGGTTGATGGCATTGACCAAAGAGGATCAACCAAAATTGTCTTCGGGGCTGCATAATGGGTTTTGGGGATTTTGGTCCGAAATGGGTCTTCCGGGGCTCGGATTGATCCGAAACTTGGAGGGGATGCTAAGAACAGTAGCAGGAGACTATGTAGCAAGAATTAATATGATCCAATGGTCAAATTGAAAACCCCCAAATTGAGGTCGTAGGTTCAAACTTGCAAGAATCATGTTCTTCAATGGAATCAATTGCAATTGCAAGAGAACTTAGGAATTCAATTAAGGGAATGATGGGCAGTAGATTAGAGATACATACTAACATATAATCAGACCTAATTGAAAGAGAAAATCAGTTAAGAGATGAATTCATGTTGTAAAGAAGAGAAAAATCAAAATAAGAAAGCAAGAACATCATGTATGAGAATCATAGCATGGAAAGGGTGAAGAGAGGTTTAATCAAAGCAAAAGAGCTTGTAGAAGAGGTGGTTCCAAGGTTGCAACACCTTCTTCACGAACTCAGTAGCAAGAACAAGATGGGGTAGGAGTAGATTAGAGAGAGAGTGAGAGATTACATACATTGGAGAAGATATTAGAGAAGAGAGACAATGATTCTTGTAAAAGATCATCACCCAAGCCAAGGAGGAGCCTAAGAGGAGCTTTCCCACGTTCTCAGGTGTTGAAATGAGTAAAATATCGTTCTAGGTTCGAGGGTTCCCCTAAAAAAAGGAAAGAAAAAACCAAAAACCCCTTTCCCGCAAATGTGGCTGCTTTGGTGGGTCCTTGGTTGATGGCATCGACCAAAGAGCATCGACCAAAACACGTAACAGGTTTCAGCAGAAAATCTAGAAATAGTTTAGAAACTTCGAACAGGGATTCGAAGGGCTATACAGGGTCAAATTGAGTGAGGTTTTCTTCTAAAAGTCAATAAAGAATTCTAGTTTCCAGAAATACCTTTTGATCAAGCATGGGAGTTCATTAGGTCCACCAACTAAGCTCAGATTCTTCGATGCGCAAGCAGGATTTGCCAGACATAGTTCAGCAACTTCGAACATGGATTTGGAGAGCTATATGGAGTCAAATTGAGTGGGGTTTTCTCCTACAAGTCCATCAAGAAGTCTAGTTTCGGGAAATATATTCAGATTGAGTACAGGAGTTCATTTGGTATTTCAAATAATTCACTCCTCTTCGGTGCGCAGATTCAAAACTAACACTGACAATGCTCTCAAGTGAGGGGTATCATTGTCAATGTCCAAGGGCTTGGGTTTCGACACCAAATCATCAACCAAAAGGGTCCACAAGTATCTTCCCCCCCCCCCCACTTCAGGTCTTTGGACCTACAACCATAACAGATTCGGGCCAGGTCAAGGTTAGGATAAGGCCGGACATTACAGATCTACCCTAAGGGAAAGGTCTGGCATGACTTCCTAAGGCTTTCAAAGATAATAACACTGAAATCAAGGTCCAACTTTTAGGTCTAATATCAAACAAGTCTTTCTTTACCCAAAACAAATAGGGTGACTTGGTTAGGTTTGGGCTGGATGTCACAGCTGGGGTTTAGGTCACCACTCTCACACATCACCTATGAAATCCAGCCCTGACCTAACCGACCTTGACCCGGGAAACCCGGTTGTTTTTAGGTCCGAAGACCCGGAGTAAAGGAAGTAGCCAACTATGGTCCATCTCAGTAGAAGACATGGTGTTTGATCCAGAACCCATGGAGATTGATGATGGAGTTCCATACTTAGAAGTCTGTGCAGATCTGGAAAGAAAGCTGCAGCTTGACAAAGGTGAGTCTTGTTGATGGACTTGAAGTATAGTTAGATATGGTTCGAAGGCATTTTTCTATACTAGACAAGTTATAAGTGGTGTTGGGAAAAGTTCATTAGGTTTGGACTTGAATTGGGCCTCCAATTCCCTGTGTTTGGCCTTACTGACTGCATTGGTCAACTGGTTGGTCGACTGGACCAATCAATAGACCAATGGATTTTGAAATCGGAGAAAATCCAATTTTAGGGTTTTTCACTTCTATTTAAACCCCACTTCGTGTTTCTTAGCTACGGCTGCCTCCTAAACACTCAGAGAACGTGAGAAGACTCTTTCAAAACTCTCTCTGGTGATTTCGAAGGATCTTCGCTAGATCTGAAGCTTCTCATCTCCGATCTTTCGTTCTAAGGTTAGTATCTCTTCTGTGATATGATTTATTCTTTCTTCGATCTTATTCTTGATTGAGATTGGGAAGAAGATGTTGCATTCTTGCAACCATCTCTTTCATGATCTCATCTTAATTCTTTTCTTGGTTATGATCATCATAGTGATCTTAACCATAACCCTGGTAATTCTTTACAAAACCCTGATCTCCCTCTTTCATTTAATCTTTTGCCATGATCAGATCTGGATCCATGATTAATGTAAGAAAGATTCTGATTTATCCTTTGCAAAGATTATGATCTAATTCCCCTTGGTTTTCCTTTGATTTCATAAGTGTACTTTTCGTCGAATTCTAGGGTTTTCACCCAGTTGGGGAAACCTTGATTTCAAATTGGAAGGTTGTGTTTTAATCATCATTAAGGCCTAATCTATACTTCTTTAATGTTAGAATGCTATTCTAAAGTTTTCCTCCAAGTTTCGTGAAGTTCCGAACCCTGTAGATTGAGTTTCGGATCAAAATTCCCGTATTTGCTTCGCACTGACCTTGTTGGTCGACTGGGTCAGTAGACGAAGCACTCGACCAATGAGGACAAAAGCTCTGTTTTTTTCTCTTTTTGATTCGTTTGCTCTCTGATCTTTTAGGCTTCTTACCTAATGTTGTATCTATGATTATTTAGGGTTTATTTGCTATGTTTGGAACCTCTCTCTTTGATCTTTGGATTATCTTCGACGACAATTAAGGTAAGGACAGTTATCTCATAATAATATGGATTGCATATACTTTGGTTTCTAACTTAAGAAACTCTGAGTTTAGCTACTGATATTGCATCTTATACTTATGATGTACTACTGTAAGTTACAATAGCACTTACTTATGTTCTCTTTTTCATTATTCAAGCTTATATGATATGCTTATTCCTACATGATGTTTAATGATTGAGTTATGCTCTCCTTTATATGATGAGTTGTTGATTGTGTATGTCATGACTGATCTGAGAATGTGATTGATTAGGTATGGTTTGGGATTGAGAGGTGTCATTTTGACACTTCTGTCCTTGGACATCGGAGGGAATAGTATGGGATGTTCTCTGAAGATGCCCATCGATGATTTCCCAAATCATTGGGTGTCATACCTAGGGCTGTCTAGCAGTGTTTGGCTAGGATATCCCCATCATATCAGACCCGATACAGAAAGGAATTGAGACCGAACGACCCGTGGCAGAAATGGGGATTCACGGGTGCTCAAGACCGGTAACCAACCTGTGAGAGGATGGGAATCACATTGTGGGGGCCATTTATTGGTAGGGTTGCATATGGATGGACTTGGGCTCATGGGCACTCAAGACCGGTAACCAACCCGTGAGAGGACATGAGAGCTTCCCATTTACTATATGTGGATGACCAATAGTGTAATATCCAACCCTATTCTAACCCTGACCCTAACCAGGATCCACTGTTGCTTTTTGGTCCAAAGACCCAAAGCGGTGGTAGAAGAGACTTATGGACCCTTTTGATTGATAATTATGAGTTGGAACCAAGCCCATGGACATTGACAATGATACCCCTTACTTGAGTACATTGTCGGTGTTTAATGAAAGTCTGCGCATCGGAGAAGAATGATTTAGTTGAAACACCTAATGAACTCCCGTGCACAATCTGAAGGTATTCCCTAAAACTAGACTTCTTGATTGAATTGTAGAAGAAAACCCCACTCAATTTGACCTTGTATAGCCCTCCAAGTCCCTCTCTGAAGTTGCTGAACTAAACCTATTTTTCTGCTGAAAAACATTTTGGTCGACCAAAGTTTCCCAGTCAGACAAATTGATGATTCTCTGGAATATTCCCTATTCTATTTATACTAGCATCATGTTTTGAGCCCTATTGCAATCATTTTCACTCCTGAGAACGTGGGGGGAGCTTTCCAAAGCAACTCCTAGGCATTTGTGAAGGACACTCCACCAAAACTCATTGTTAATCATTTTTTCTTGTCTCCATCTACAACTACAAGGTATGATTCATCATCCCACTCTCTATTCTATCTTTTTCTATTCTTTTCTACCCATCTCTTGCTGTTGAGACCTTGGAGATGGTGTTGCAACCTTGAAACCATCACTCCAAGTGTCCACTCTTGCTTAACCTATGATCCTCTTACCTATCTATTGATGCTATGCCCCCATTTCAAGCCTAGCATATACATTCTTTGATTTTCTTCTTAACATCATGCCATCTAGTACAAAACTAAGGTATATAGTATGCTATGTATATGTTTATCACTAGCATATGATCCTAATTGAATTTCTATAAGTTCCCTTAGCTAATGCATGCCTTTTCAATGTCAATGCAATCAATTTCAATTCATGCTATGATGCTTGTCTCTTGAACTTAGTAGCTCAATTTGGGGCTTTCTATTTAGACCATTGGATTATGTTAATTCCTTGATTTGTAGTGTCCCCATACTGTTCTTAAGCATTCCTCCAAGTTCCGGATCGATCCGAACCCCCGAAGACCAATTTCGGACCAAAACCCACTATTTTGTCCCGAAGACATTTTGGTCGATCCTCTTTGGTCGACGCCATTGACCAAAGTTATTTCTGGACAGCAACCTTAGCAGTTTTGACTCGTTTAACATCCGATCTTCCCGATTTCTTCTCTAACTTATTATTGATGTTTGTTTAGGGTCTTAACATTACTTTTGGACCATTTCTTGGTAATTCTCGATTCATCATCAACTCAACCTAAGGTAAGGATGGTTATCTCCATAAACATATAGGCCATAAACATATGTTTGGTGCTTATACTTAAAGAACATAGTCACTTAATTGCTTTTAATTATTATAGGACTATTATACAAGTTTTAGAACAGTAGTATTGTGATTTCTTATACTCTTGTTATTTATATTCATGATGGATCAATTTGATATTATGATTTAACTCTTATCATGAAGATGTATTGAATGTATGAGAAATGAGGACTTGAATATGTGATTGCCTAAGTATAACTTGGGATTGGGGAATGTCCTATTGACGCTTCTGTCCTTGGGCATCGGAGGGAATAGTATGGGATGTTCTCCGAAGGTGCCTATCGACACTTTCCTGAGTTATTGGATGACATACATAGGATTGTCTAGTTGTGTGGCTAGGATTGTCCTTGTCATGTCATACCCGAATCGGAAGGGCATTGAGACCGAACGACTCGTGGTAGTGTATGGTTTGATGGGCGCTCAAGACCGGTAACCAACCCGGGAGAGGACATAAACCATGCTACGGATACTTGAAAGGAGCCATTTATTGGTAGGGTTGCAAGTAGCTAGACTTGGGCTCACGGGCACTCAAGACCGGTAACCAACCCGTGAGAGGACGTGAGAGTTTCCCATTTACTATTTGTGGATGACCAATAGGCTTGATGAGTCCGTAATCTGGGATTATGCTGACTCTAGTGTGAATGATACCGGAAAGTATCGCCAAGGGGAGGAATGGACGTATCTAGATCTAATTTGATACAACTGAGTAGATGACTTGCATTGGGCTAGGCTTTACTGTGACATGCGCCAATACTTATACCAAATGGTGATGTGAGAGAGCGGTGACCGATTTCCCCTACCATGGTTTGAGAGGACTTTACCCAATTACCACGGCAGTCCCAAGATACGGAATGGGTTGAGGGAGAGGGACTGACAACCCAAAGAAGTATGGTGCTATGACTTAAAGCATGTCTACCATAGAGACTAGCATTCATAGAGTTAGAATCATATTTGCATCATATGTCTCATATCACATTGCATTATGTTATGTTTTGTAACTGTATGATTTTAAATTTTGGAATAACTACCTTGTTGAGTTCTTCGAACTCATTCCTTTTGTGCAAATGTTGTTAGATTATCCTATAGGTACTGAAGACTCTGATGGCACATTCTTCGAGACGGACTTTGATTCCGCATACTACCCTCCGGGTGGTAGCTTCAGTGAAGATCAAAGTTTTGGTGCCGAAGAGGATTACTCTTCGTACCACCGTTAGCCCCACTATTGTGCGGGAGCGGAAGAGCTGGGCTTTCTTCGTCCACACCTATGAAGAGACGATCATTAGGATAGAAGAAACCCTTGTCTAGTGCCCCATTTCCCTGGTTTATTATGGAACATTTGGACATGTAATTAACTTTCTCTGGATTACTTTTTGAATTATGGGATTGTAATTAACTTGATTATTACTACCTTTCCGCTGCTTTGAGAGAGTGAGTTTCACTTATTCTCTCATCCTTATGATTACACTTATACATTGATCTTATCTATTTCTGCACTCTGATTAATTGAATCTTGCCTTATTCATGATATCTATTATTTGTTGTTTTTACCTTGATTATTATTGTTCATGATTGTGTTATCATGTGTGTGGGAGGCATGGTCCCTCGATTCTTGATCCTTGGACTGTAGATCACATTCCTGGGTATGCCAGATAGGGTACCGGCTGGGTGGAAGTGACAGATTGGTATCAAAGCCCAAGATCAAGTGGAACCTCAACCACAGAAACGATGACGGAATATTCTGAGTCACAGATCCAAAAGTGACTCAAGTGCTCTTGGAGGTGAATAATAGATAACCTGGACTACCAACCAAATTAATGAAGCACAAATTTAATTTGGAATAAGACACAATAATATAAACAAATAATTGAACTTCAATAATCACATAAGAGAGTTTTACAAGTCTGAAAAGAAATACATCCAAGAAAGCATAAAAGGAAACTCCTAGTACTATCTATATAGGTGATCAACTCCGACGATCTGTCTGATCCCTCCTAGATCTGAACTCCTCCTCCAGTCGTGCAAACCTCTCACCTAGGGTGCACATGTGTAACTCCATCCTCCTCTGTCCAGCCTCTATAGCCTCTTGACGAGCCTCAATCCTCTCAAGTATGGAATGAATCGATGACTGATGAGAAGCCACACTTGGAGCCTCAGAAGTTGTGTGAGATGGACCTCCGACCTCAGAGAATTGTGGAGTAGGAATCTCCTCATGTCTCCTTGATCATCATCATCCCCATGCTCATCGTCGTCGGCATCCTCACCCTCTGAGTCACCATCCTCTGATATGGCGGCATCATGGAGCCCCATCTTCCTAATCAACCATGAACCGATGTCCTCACCTATGTCTTGGCCCTGAATCATTGGTGTATCCTCCAAGTCCACATCAAAGTGCTCAAAAATACGAGTCAAGAGTCGACCAAAAGCCAAGTTCCTATCCCCAGGAAACTCAATCCGATCAATCATGATGTTCTGCATGATGTATGCTAAGTCAATCTGCACTCCAGTGTACATGTTGTAGATAACCAATGCCTCCATCGTTGACACCTTGCTATGGTGCCCTGCCTTCGGGAGGATGTTTCGCCCGACGATGCGAGCGATAACCCGAGCTGAAGGATGCATCACGGTACCACTCCAGGGCGTATAGCAGTTAATGTCATCCCATAGAGTCATGCATACCTCGTATGCCTCGTAGGGAAGAAGAGCCTCAGTGATGTCTGTACCGGTGGGAATCCACCAATGGGAATCTCGTACAATCGGGACATCTAAGATGTGAGCCAGTGTCCTAGTAGTGAAACTGATCTCCTTGCCCCCAACCATAGAGTCCATGACGATCCTAGAACCATCCCGTGGATCATCCTCGATGCGGTAAGTCAGGTTACTATAGAAGTACCTGACGAGATCTGGATAGATCGGATACGCTGTGGTGTACAAATGAAGCCAATCCATAGCCTCCAGTCTCTCTCGGATGTGAAACGTCTCTAAATCGTCCACGACAGCCAAATGTCCACGACAACCAACCGTCCATGCTCGATCGGTATGTCATGGAAGTAGTACTCATGTAGAAACTCAGCCATAGGAGTAGTGAAATGCTCCTCGTCCGTAACCTCTGACCGGGGAACATGTCCTCGACCTCTATCAACCCGTCGCCCTCCTCTAGGCATAGTATGTCTGTAGAAACAAAGAAAGAAATTCATTTGGATTAATCCCAGTGTGTAATTGTAAAATGAAGGCCATTTTCGTAAATTTTTGGAAAATTTTGATCTTGGTAAAATTTCGATTTGATTATTCTAACATGTGCATAAGACCTATACAAACATGCTGGAACACTTCATTTGGTGAAAATCCATCATTTTGACATCTCCAAAGTGAAAATTCAGCAAGTAGGAGAGAGAAAATCCCTCTTTTGGGCTTGCGTTTGTGAATTTTTTAAAATTGGAATTTGACTGAATGGAAAGTGGGAACACCTTCCCCATAGTGAATTAGTCATGTAGAAATTTGTTTCATGTTAAAATTCATTTTGGTTTAAAAATGAGACAAGTTTTTGTAAAGTTGGATTTTTGTGAAATGAATAGTGATTTTATAACCAAAGTGTGTGCAATCTTGTGTTTGAAGCTTAGTCTTGCTTAAAAATTTATGGGAACATGTTTCTAAACACCTCTATGCATGATTCCAACCATTAGCAACAAGCATTATTCAGTTTTAATGAAAAACACATCTATGGTAAATGAAGTTTTCAAGAAAAAGAAAAAGAAAGAGAGCTTACTTGTGTTGATGATCGAGAGAGATTTGCAAGTGTGGTTGAAGCCTTGAATCAAGTCTTAGAACCCTTAAAAACCCTATAAAATCGCTTTCCCTAGAGCCAAACTCGAAATGGTTGAGTGAGAAATGAAAATGAAATGAGAAGTGGGCCCTTTAAATATGATTTTTCGCGCAGAACTATTTTGGTCGATAAATCGACCAAGGAGCATCGACCAAAATTGGTCATTTTGCTGCCTTGGGCTGTTTTTGGGAATTTTTGATTTTTGAATTAATTCGTTTGGATTTTGACCAATGTTGACTTATTTGATTGCTATATTGATAATTTTAACCATGATTTGAGTATCCTAATCCTTGATCAAGTTGTTTTTGACAGATTTGAATTTTGGTGTCCTTATCTTTGATTCTTGTTGAATGGTCCTGCTTAGAAACCGTTTCATTGGATCCGGTAGCGCCAGAAACAAGGAAACTCCTGCTAGGGGCTCTAACCAGCAAACACAGGAAAATAGCCACACCACGAATGGCATTCCTAGTGCCCCCGATATTGGAAGTTTTAGAGATATCGCTAGCGTCATGACCAACATGATGCAACAACAAGCTGCCCAATTTAACCAGATGATGGCTGGTTTTGCTACCCTTCACAATGAGAACCGTGCCAGAGTTGGGACTTCAAATGCCACAGCCACTTGTGGAAAGATTCATCAAGACACCCCACACCCGTTTGATGGAAAGTTTCCTAAAGTTACAAGTACCTTCTTTTACTGGAGTAACAAAGGGCACTCTCTTTCCAAACAAGTGGCTTCGAGAATTGGAGAAGGCCTTCAGACATTTGCAATGTTCTGATGCTCAGAAAGTGTTGTTTGCCGAGCAGAAGCTTCAGCATGAAGCTGATGCATGGTGGGCCACCACCAGGCCTATCCTCGAGAATCTAAATGCCGGTGTTGTCTCCTGGGAGAAGTTTAAAGAAGCATTTTGCAAGAACTACTTTCCGAAAGCCGTAAAGGATGCCAAGGAGGCCGAGTTCATGGCCTTAGTGCAGGGTACCTTGTCTGTGCTTGAGTATCAGCAAAAATTTGAAGAACTTTTCTTCTTCGCCCCCGAATCCATCAAGCCCGATGATGCCAAGGCGAAAAAGTTTTTCAAGGGTTTGTGGCCTTCTATCAAGGCATACCTCACTATCTTGCCTCTGGAAGGATATGCTCAGGTTGTCCAAAACTCGAAGAAGCTTGAAGAAAATGAGAAGGAAAATGCTCGAGTTCAAAGACCCTGGCAATCTAGGCTCCCTGGCTTTTTAGACCGCACTGATCAGTGTTTTGCTAGACCTGTTCCTTACCCTACTCCTACCTTTCAGCCGAGAAAATTTGGCCAGAGTTCTAATTCTTTTCCTGTGAGCCATCATGGTCAATCCAGTGGAGTCAAACCTCTGGGAGCTACACATCCTCCTCGACCTGGGATTGTGAATCCTAGGCCTGCATTTCAGAGGCCTCCCCCTATTGCATCTCCTATTGGACTGAGAGATTCCACTTGCTTCCTCTGCAAGTAGGCAGGCCATTATGCCCGCTTTTGCCCAAAGAAACCAGCCCAACCTTATGCTCCTGTCATGAAGAGTGCTCCTGTTCCTACCCCTGCCCCCTCCCTCGGCAAAGTATTCAGCGTATCTAGTGTTGAGCAGGATCCTTGCCACGATGTTGTCACAGGTACTCTGTTAGTTGCTTCTTTTCCCACATTTGTATTATTTGATACGGGTGCATCCCACTCATTCATATCATCTACTTTTGCCTTGCAGACTAACCTGACACCTCTATGTTTATCTAGTTATTTGTCTATTAATACCCTTGTTGGGTCTGCTATTAAACTAGATAAATTGTTAGAAGATTGCCCTGTTTTAATTTGTGGAAGGAACCTGAAGGCAAATCTTGTATTGCTCGACATGAGAGATTTTGATGTAATCTTGGGAATCGATTGGTTGACCTTCTACAATGCTATGATCTTGTGCTCTTCGAAGAAGATCCAGTTTTGTGTGGGAGAGAATTCAGTTTTCGAGTTTCAAGGAGAGAAGGGAAGAATTAGCAAGAAGACCTTGACTGCTTTAATGCAAGTCCATGCTTTAGTGGAAACTGCTTCACCTGGAAGCAAGGTCAAAGAAGGAAAGAGACTTGAAGAAGTCAGAGTTGCTGGTGATTTTGCTGATGTATTTCCGGATGACCTGTTAGGATTGCCCCCTGATAGGGAAGTTGAGTTCTCCATAGACTTAACTCCTGGAGTGGCTCCGGTATCTGAGGCTCCTTACAGAATGGCACCTACCGAACTCGAAGAGTTGCAAACATAATTGAATGAACTCTTAGAGAGAGGTTTTGTGCAGCCAAGTGTATCGCCTTGGGGAGCTTCAGTCTTGTTTGTAAAGAAGAAGGACGGTAGTATGCGTCTGTGGATTGATTATCGAGAATTGAACAAGCTGACAATCAAGAATAGATACCTGCTGCCTCGAATTGATGAACTTTTTGATCAGTTGAAAGGCACGGCTGTTTTCTCGAAGATTGATTTGAGATCGGGATATCATCAGTTGAAAGTGAAGTCAAGTACATCTTTAAGAGGGCGTTTAGAACAAGGTATGGACATTATGAATTTAGAGTTATGCCCTTCGGCTTAATTAATGCCCCTACCATGTTCATGGACCTCATGAACCGAGTATTTCATGATGTGCTCGATAAGTTTGTAACTGTTTTCATTGATGACATCCTAATATACTCAAAGAATGAGGAAGAGCATGTGGAGCACCTGAACTTCACATTGCAAAGGTTGAGAGAAAAGAAACTCTATGCTAAGTTTAGCAAGTGTGACTTTTGGCTCTAAAGGGTAGTATTTCTCGGCCATGTTGTTTCTGCCGAAGGTATTCGTGTGGATTCTAAGAAGGTGCAAACTGTTGCTGATTGGGAAAGACCGAAGACCGTGACTGAGATAAGAAGTTTCCTTGGATTGGCGGGATACTACAGGAGATTTATTGAAAACTTTTCTAGGTTGGCTGCCCCTATGACTAAGCTAACTAGAAAAGAAGAGAAGTTTGTGTGGACCGATGCTTGTGAGAAGAATTTCGAAGAGCTGAAAGTTAGATTGACAAGCGCTCCGGTTTTGACTATACCTGATAGTTCCGGTGGATTGACAGTCTACAATGATGTTTCCAAGATCGGTTTGGGTTGCATGTTGATGCAACATGGTAAGGTAGTGGCTTATGCCTCTCAGCAATTGAAAGATTATGAGCGGAACTACCCCACTCATGACTTAGAGCTTGCCGCCGTTGTCTTTGCTTTGAAGATTTGGAGACATTACCTGTACGGTGAGAAGATCACCATCTTCACGGATCATAAGAGTTTGAAATACTTCTTCACCCAAAAGGAGTTGAACATGAGACAAAGAAGATGGTTGGAATTGGTCTCTGACTATGATTGTGACATCCAGTATCACCCAGGTAAAGCAAATGTAGTTGCGGATGCTCTTAGTAGGAAAAGCCAAAGAAAGGAATTGAACTTGAATGCTTGGAGTCGGCCTTTGTTGTCCTCGATGGAAAGATTTGGTTTGGAAGTGGTCACTAAGGGTTCAGATTGTATTCTTTATGCCATGACTGCAAGATCCACCCTTAAAGATAAGATTGTTGCTTTGCAATGTTCTGATCGTGAGTTGAAAGAGAAGATTGAGAAGATTGCCTAAATTCAGAAATGGACCCTGCTTTTAGTACATCTGTGAAATCCAGCCTTAACCTAACCCTGACCCGACCCGGAAATTGTATTGTTTGTAGGTCCAAAGACCTGAAGTGGTGGAAGAAGAGACTTGTGGACCCTACTGGTTGAGGACTTTGTGTCGGAACCCGAGCCCATGGACATTGACGATGTTGCCCCTTTCTTGAGCACATTATCAGTGTTAGATAAGAATCTGGGCATCGATGAAGGATGAGATGATTGAAATAGCAAACGGACTCCCGTGTATGATCCAAAGGTATTTCCCGAAACTAGACTTCTTGATTGAACTATAGGAGAAAACCCCATGTAATTTGACCTTGTATAGCCCTCCAATTCTACACCTAAAGTTTCTAAACTGTTTCTGAGAATTTTGCTGAAATCACTGTGGGTTGATACTGTTGGTCGATACCATCGACCCAAGGTATCAACCCAAACTTGCTGAATCCGGATTTAATGATTCTATGGAATATTCCCTACTCTATTTATTCCATCCTCGTGTTTTGAACCCTATTCTAATCATTGAGGCACCTGAGAACGTGGATGAGACTCCCAAGAACTCCTCCTTGGTAATGGTGAAGTACCTTCCCCATTAATCATTGCCAACTACGCATTTCCACTCTCTTGCTCTACTCTCAAGGTATGACTCTCTCTCCTAGTCTCTTTCTCACTCACCTTTACTCTCATTTTACTGTTGGGACCATGGCCAAGGTGCTGCAACCTTGCAAACACCTTGCCATGAGTCTTCTTTACCTAATAGATTAATGTTTTCCCCAATCTTGCTATGATTTACTTACCTCTTGATCATTAACTATGCATTTCCATGATTTGTTGCTCACCAACTTGCTTTATTAACCAAAACTGAAAGGTAGCCTATGATTAGCCTAATTTCTACCTTGCCTATGATTACAATAATGCTCCTAATCTATTCCCTACCTAATTCACTATGTTTTTCCCCAATTTGCATTAAGTAATAACCAATGCCATGATTTCCAACTCTTGAACTTGATATGCCAATTTGGGGATTTCTAAATTGACCATTGGATTATGTTAATTCTTTGATAATTAGTGTCTCTATATTGGGTTTGAACTATTCCCCAAGTTTCGTATCGATCCGAAACTCGAAAGATCAATTTTGAGCCAAAACCCAAAAATCCATCTTGCTGTCCGAGACTCTTTGGGTTGATACCATCAACCCAATGTATTGACCAACAGAGTTGATGTCAGCAACTTTTGCCCAGTTTTGATCCGTTCGATCTCCGATTGTTTTGATTTCTTCTCTAATCCTTCATATATGTTTGTTTAGGGTTTTAGGACTATAATTGGACCACTTGCTTGTGATCTTGGATCATCTTCTCCGCAAACTCGAGGTAAGGATAGTTCTTGCCATAATTACATAGGATGTGTGATTTTGACTTGATGTTCCTAACCTAGTGAACATAGTCTCTATCTCATATTCTTTCCATTTTAGACTTGCTACATATGTCTTATAACAATAGCATTGTGTTTACATTAGTTTTATTACAATGCCTTATTATGTCTATCAATTTCAATATATGATGAATTATGTCAATGTTATGAATTGAATTTTTACTATGATGTTGTATCTTGTGAATTGATATGATGGACTTGGGCATGTGATTGCTTTAATATAACTTGGGATTGAGGAGTACCCTACTGGTGCTTCTGTCCTTGGACATCGGAGGGAATAGTATGGGATGTTCTTCGAAGATGCCCATCGACGCTTTCTCGGGTTATTGGATGACATATATAGGACTTGTCTAGTGGTGTTTGGCTAGGATGTCCCTATCATATCAGACCAAATCTGAAGGGCATTGAGACCGAACGACCCGTGGTAGTAGTGTGGATTTATGGGCTCTCAAGACTGGTAACCATCCCGTGAGAGGACATAAATTGCATTGCGGATACCCGAAAGGGGCCATTTATTGGTAGGGTTGCAAATGGCTAGACTTGGGCTCACGGGCACTCAAGACCGGTGAAATGATCCGTGAGGGGACGTGAGAGCTTTCCATCTACTATTTGTGGATGACCAATAGGGTTGATGAGTCCGGTGGGTAATATCCATGACTCTAGTGTGAAGGATATCGGAAAGGATTCCGAGAGGGGAGGAATGGATGTATTTGGAACTGACATGATATGACTAAGTAGATGACTTGCATTGGGCTAGGCTTTACCTTGAAATGCGCCAATACTTAGACCAAATGGTGATGTGAGAGAGTGGTGACCGAAAACCCCAACCATGGATTTGTCTGAGAGGGATGCAGGACCCAATTCCCCCGGTGATGAGTGACTGAGACTACCTAAAGAAGTATGGTGCTATGACTTAAAGCATGTCTACCATAGATGACCAGCATACTTAGAGTTAGAATCATATTTGCATCTTATGTCTCATATCATCTGCATCATTTCATGATTGATATCATATGGCTTATGTATTGTGGAATAACTGCCTTGCTGAGTTCTTTTGAACTCATTCCTTTTTGTACAAATGTTTGTAGACTATTTTGCAGGTGACTACTCTGATGGCGCAGCCTTCGAAACGGAACTAGATTCCTCATACTACCATTTGGAAGCTAGCTTCAACGAGGATTTTGGTGACGGTACCGAAGAATATCATACAGCGTACCAGGGTTAGCCTTTGGGTAGTGTGGGAGCAACCATACTGGGTCTCCATGGTCTTCACCTTTGAAGAGAATTTATATGTGTTGGAGGAGACTTATGAATAGTTGCCCACCCCCATTATGTCTGTTAAACTTGGAGAATTGTAATAACCAATTTGATATACTCTTTTAACTTGGGATTGTAATTAACCAGATTTTGACCACTTTTCGCTTAATTGAAGGAGTGGATTCCGCCCCACGCCTTCTTAATTTTATCTAATATAATATCTATTTCCGCACTCTGATTATCTCTTGGTATCTCATTTCTGAATTCTATTATTATATGCTTTTAACTTATTTATGATTGTTCATGATTGTGTTATCGTCGATGTGGGAGGTATGGTCTCCTTGATCAAGGATCCTTGGGCTGTGGATCACATCCCGGGTATGCCAGATAGAATACCGGCTAGGTGGATGTGACAACATCTATGGATGGTACCTTATTGTTTAGAGGTAGACTTTGTGTGCCTGTTGTTGATGAAATCAAGAAGGAAATATTGAAAGAAGCACACCAGTCCATCTTTACAGTACACCCTGGAAGTACCAAAATGTACAAGGACTTAAGGGAACATTTTTGGTGGAATGGTTTGAAAGCTGACGTTGAAGATTTTGTTGCCATGTGTGAGACTTGTCAACGTTTGAAAGCCATTCGTCAACCTCTGTCTGGATTGCTTCAGCCCCTTCCTATTCCTAGTTGGAAGTGGGAAGATATCTCAATGGACTTCTTGACTAGCTTGCCTCGAACAAGTAAGGGAAATGACACTGTGTGGGTGATTGTTGATAGGTTGACCAAGTCAGCCCATTTTATTCCTATGAAGATCACTTACACTTTGGATAAGCTAGCTAGACTTTATGTAAACAATGTAGTTCATCTACATGGAGTGCCTGTGAGTATTGTTTCTGACCGTGATCCTAGGTTCACCTCAAGGTTTTGGAATGGTTTGAAGAAAGCCTTGGGAACCCAATTGAATATGAGTATAGCTCATCATCCACAGTCTGATGGACAATCTGAGCGGATAATTCATATATTGGAAGACATGCTTAGACCTTGTGTGGTAGACATGGGTGGAAATTGGGATGAACACTTAGCTTTAGTAGAGTTTGCCTATAACAACAGTTATCAAGCAACAATAGGCATGGTTCCATTTAAAGCTTTGTATGGTAACACTTGTAGGACGCCTTTGTATTGGACTGAGATAGGTGAAAGAAAGGTCTTAGGTCCAGAGATGATTAAAGCTACAAGTGATATGGTTGACATGATTAGAGAAAGGATCAAGTCTGCCCAATCTAGACAGAAATCGTATGCCGACAAGAGAAGAACCGACTTAGAATTCCCAATTGGAGAGAAAGTTTTCCTCAAAGTGTCACCTATGAAAGGGGTGACGAGATACAATGTGAAAGGAAAGCTTAACCCTTGCTTCATTGGACCTTTTGAGATTTTGGAGAAGGTTGGACTGTAGCATACCGCTTGGCCTTGCCCCCATCTCTTGCTGGAGTTCACAATGTGTTTCATGTTTCGATGCTTCGAAAGTACATAGAGAACCCATAACACATACTACAGCAAATACCAGAAGGACTTAATGCCGATCTTTCTTATGATGAAGGACCAGCCAAGATCCTAGACAGAAAGGACAAGCAGTTGCGGAATCGCACCATCCCTTTGGTGAAGATTCGATGGAAGAACCATACCCCTGAAGAAGCTTCATGGGAGAAGGAAGAAGACATGATGGAGAAGTTTCCTTATCTTTTTGGAAGCACAGGTACGCTTTCAATTTTGAGGACGAAATTTCTTTTAAGGGGGGGGGGAGAATGTAATATCCAGCCCTATTCTAACCCTGACCCTAACCCGGATCCACTTTTGCTTTTAGGTCCGAAGACCCGAAGCAGTGGTACAAGAGACTTATGGACCCTTTTGATTGATAATTATGAGTCGGAGACCGAGCCCATGGACATTGACGATGATACCCCTTACTTGGGTACATTGTCGGTGTTTAATGAAAGTCTGTGCATTGGAGAAGAATGATTTAGTTGAAATACCTAATGAACTCCCGTGCACAATCCGAAGGTATTCCCTGAAAATAGACTTCTTGATTGAATGTAGAAGAAAACCCCACTCAATTTGACCTTGTATAGCCCTCCAAGTCCCTATCTGAAGTTGCTGAACTAAACCAGTTTTTCTGTTGAAAAACATTTTGGTCGATGGCATCGACCAAAGACCATCGACCAAAGTTTCCCAGTCAAACAAATTGATGATTCTTTGGAATATTCCCTATTCTATTTATACTAGCCTCGTGTTTTGAGCCCTTTTGCAATCATTTTCACTCCTGAGAACGTGGGGGGAGCTTTCCAAAGCAACTCCTAGGCATTTGTGAAGGAGACTCCACCAAAACTCATTGTTAATCATTTTTTTCTTGTCTCCATCTACAACTACAAGGTATGATTTATCATTCCACTCTCTATTCTATCTTTTTCTATTCTTTTCTATCCCTCTCTAGCTGTTGAGACCTTGGAGATGGTGTTGTAACCTTGCAACCATCACTCCAAGTGTCCACTCTTGCTTAACCTATGATCCTCTTACCTATCTATTGATGCTATACCCCCATTTCAAGCCTAGCATATACATTCTTTGATTTTCTTCTTAACATCATGCCATCCTATACAAAACTGAGGTATATAGTATGCTATGTATATGTTTATCACTAGCATATGATCCTAATCGAATTTCTATAAGTTCCCTTAGTTAATGCATGCCTTTTCAATGTCAATGCAATCAATTTCAATTCATGCTATGATGCTTGTTTCTTGAACTTAGTAGCTCAATTTGGGGCTTTCTATTTAGACCATTGGATTATGTTAATTCCTTGATTTGTAGTGTCCCCATACTGTTCTTAAGCATTCCTCCAAGTTCCGGATCGATCCGAACCCCCGAAGACCAATATCGGACCAAAACCCACTATTCTGTCTCGAAGACATTTTGGTCGATCCTCTTTGGTCGATGCCATCGACCAAAGACCATCGACCAAAGTTATTTCTGACAGCAACCTTAGCCAGTTTTGACTCGTTTAACATCAGATCTTCCCGATTTCTTCTCTAACTTATTATTGATGTTTGTTTAGGGTCTTAACATTACTTTTGGACCATTTCTTGGTAATTCTAGATTCATCATCAACTCAACCTAAGGTAATGATGGTTATCTCGATAAACATATAGGCCATAAACATATGTTTGGTGCTTCTTAATTGCTTTTAATTATTATAGGACTGTTATACAAGTTTTAGAACAGTAGTATTGTGATTTCTTATACTCTTGTTAGAATGGTTTATTACTCTTGTTATTTATATTCATGATGGATCAATTCGATATTATGATTTAACTCTTATCATGAAGATGTATTGAATGTATGAGAAATCATGGACTTGAATATGTGATTGCCTAAGTATAACTTGGGATTGGGGAGTGTCCTATTGACGCTTCTATCCTTGGGCATCGGAGGGAATAGTATGGGATGTTCTCTGAAGGTGCTTATCAACACTTTCCCGGGTTATTGGATGACATACATAGGATTGTCTAGTTGTGTGGCAAGGATTGTCCTTGTCGTGTCAGACCCGAATCGGAAGGGCATTGAGACCTAACGACCCATGGTAGTGTATGGTTTGATGGGCGCTCAAGATCGGTATCCAACCCGGGAGAGGACATAAATCATGCTACGGATACCCAAAAGGGGCCATTTATTGGTATGGTTGCAAATAGCTAGACTTGGGCTCATGGGAACTCAAGACCGGTAACCAACCTGTGAGAGGACGTGAGAGCTTCCCATTTACTATTTGTGGATGACCAATAGGGTTGATGAGTCCGTAATCTGGGATTACGCTGACTCTAGTGTGAAGGATACCAGAAAGGATCGCCAAGGGTGAGGAATGGACGTATCTGGGTCTGACTTGATACGACTGAGTAGATGACTTGCATTGGGCTAGGCTTTACTGTGACATACGCCAATACTTATACCAAATGTTGATGTGAGAGAGCAATGACCGATTTCCCCTACCATGGTTTGAGAGGACTTTACCCAATTACCACGGCAGTCCCAAGATATAGAATGGGTTGAGGGAGCGTGACTGACAACCCAAAGAAGTATGGTGCTATGACTTAAAGCATGTCTACCATAGAGACTACCATTCATAGAGTTAGAATCATATTTGCATCATATGTCTCATATCATATTGCATTATGTTATGTTTTGTATCTGTATGATTTTAAATTATGGAATAACTACTTAGAACTTACCTCATGATCTTGTTCTTCAAGTGAACTGGCCATCAAGGCTAAGTTGATCTTTTCTTCATCGGACTCTTCACTTTCTTCTTCATCATCACTTGTAGTGTAGACTACTTCAACTTTGTACGCCTTCTTTTTCCCTTTGGTAGGACATTCGTTCTTGAAATGTCCTGGTTTTCTACACTCAAAGCAAATAACATCCTGATTGTTAGTAGATGAAATTTTATCTTTTGATGAGCTTTTACCTTTGAATTCTTTTGTTCATTGTCCTTTGAATGGAAACCTTTCTTTCCTTCCTTTTAGAAATTTCCTGAATTTTCTTGTGATAAGGGCAATATCACTGTCGGAGTCACTGTTGTCTTCATCGCTTTCATCATCTTTGATGGAACTTTTAAGAGCGATAGACTTCTTCTTTTGTTCTTTTGACTGGCTTTCCTCATACTTCTTGTCTTCTTCAAGTTCTGCCTCATGTGCAAGTAGAGATCCCATGAGCTCATCAAGTGTGATATGTTCTAGATTTTCCACTTCTTGAATTGTTGTTTTCTTGGGTCTCCAAGATGGTGGAAGTGCTCATAGGGTTCTTCTTGTCACATTTTCATTTGCAAATTCCTTGCCAAGGCTATGCAACTTATTTATAATGTTAGAAAATCTAGTAAACAAAGAAGTTATATCCTCATTATCTAACATCTTGAAATTTTCATATTGAAGCATATAGACATTCAAATTTATCTTTTTTATTTGGTTTGTTCCTTCATATGTAACTATTAATTTTTCATAAACTTCCTTTGCATTTTTGCAAGTACCACACCTATTGTATACTTTTTCACTCAAAGCACATTGTAGGAACATTTTTGCCTTGTGATTTGCTTGGGATTTAATTTTATCAATTCCATCCCATTCAGTCCTTGGTTTTGGGACTTTGTTACCATCTTTATCAAGTTTGGTAATCTCATTTGGTCCATACACAATTATATCCCAAACATCTATATCAATAGCACAAACAAAATCTTCAAATCTATTCTTCCAATAAGCAAACCCTTCTCCATCAAAATATGGAGGTCTAGAGGTATTTAAACCTTCGGGTCTTGAGGAGAATTGGTTAGACAATGATGCCATGATCTTTTACTCTTTTTGAGATTGATTTTAATCTCGATTTGAGCTCCCGCTCTGATACCAATTGTTGGTGCAACCTAGAGGGGGGGTGATTAGGTTGTACCTAGTGGTTTATAACAATTTTCCGGTTTGGTTGCAATTTCAAAATGGATTGACAGTTCAAGATGAAATCTAATGAAAACAACAATCACAAACGCATAATTTATAGTGGTTCGACTCTACGAGTCTACGTCCACTCCTCTCTTAGCCTCAAGAGAGTATTTCCACTAATGAAACTCTTTCAATACAATGGATAGAGAATCAAACCCTTACAATCTTTGTTATGGGGCAAGAGTACCCTTTACAATCTTCGTTCACGGACAAGAGTATCCGATACAATGAATTCTAATCAACCTAGACTAGAATTAAAATAACCAATTCAAAATACGAAAAGTATTATATATTATCTATCAAAGGAGAGTAACACTTTACCCTTTGAGTGCAAGTGATGCAATGAATGAACCAAGAATAACACGCATCAATATACTTCAACGGCTTTTAATAACTCCAGGCTTTGCTTCAGTAAAAGCTTTAACTTTGGAATATCCCTCAAAGTTAACCGGAGTTGGGAGGACAACAATAATGATAAAAAGAAATACCAAGAATTTGCTTTTTCACTTGTGAGTGAATATGTGCTTGATGGGGGAGAAGGATGATTCTCAAATGGGGGTGGTTGGGCTTTTATAGACCTCAAGTTACTGCCCTCCCCATTTCCCCAATGGATATAAAATCTTTGCGAGATTTTGTTCCAGACGGACGTCCGTCAGCCCAGACGGTCATCCATCTGCCCAGACGGTCATCCATCTCAAAGGTATCCGTTACAAACAGCTGTAGAGGATATTCTCTTTAAACTAGCTGTTATAGTCAAATCTGGGCCAGACGAACGTCCCAGACGGTCATCCGTGGGACTGGCTCAGACGGGCATCCGTCTGCCAGACGGAAATTCCGTCTGGCCTTCTGTTGTTTCTGAGAAACAGAGTTATCAAAACAGACGGACATCCATCTGAGCTCTGTTTTTCTAAACAGTTTTGGGCTGGGACATGGCTTGGATTTTTGAATCTTTTTGAGAATCCTAAGCATTGTACACCTTACTAACATGTCCTAGGTCACTTTAGTAACATGAATTATATATTATGGATGCATTTACATGTGTGTGTATGCAAAGGTGTCCTAAGTCCTGATTTAGCCTAAATCTTGATCTTTGACTTGGTCTTTGACTTGATCTTGATTAGTGGTCTTGATACTCTCCTCTTGACTTTGGTTCTTTGTCTAAGATGGTTTGATCTTGAGCTTGACTCTCCGGTAATTTCTTTGAACCGGATATTTACATCGAGATTCTCTAGCAATGATGAGCTGGACAAAACATATCTACATGGAAACATTAGTAGAGTGTTTGTCATCATCAAAACTGATTGGAGACTGATGTGGCAAATGCTTACATGGCATTTTCCAACACTATTGTTTGTAGGTCCGATGACACGAAGCAAAGGAAGAAGTCAACTATGGGCCATCTCAGTGGAAGACATGATGTTTGACCCAGAACCCATGGAAGTTTATGATGGTGTTCCATATATGGAAACTTGTTCGGAACTGAAAAGGAAACTACACCTAGTTGAAAATGAGACTAGTTGATGGACTTGGAGTATTATTTGACTTGGTTCAAAGGAATTTCTACATACTAGGTAAGTCATATGATGTGTGTGGAGAAGCTCTTTAAGTTTGGTTTTGGTTTGGACCTTCAATTCCTTGTCTTGGCCTTACTGTCATGCTTGGTCGATTGGGCCAATCGACCAACCAGATCTGTTGTGCTATTTAGGTCTAGGTTGCTCTATATATTTGTTGTCTACGAGTTTATTTTGTCTCCTCTACCTCCTGAACCCTCTGAGACGTGTGAAGACTCTCTCCCAAGCCTCTCCTCTGCATTTGGTGAAGATCTTTGCGATGATTCAAGCACTCCATCTCTTTCAAGATTGGTGATGTTTCGGATCATGTAAATCAAGTTTCGGATCGGAAACACCATTTCTATCTAGTAATGACTCAATTGGTCGACTGGGTTAGTTGACCAACCAATCGACCAAGCAAGTCAGTAGCTCTATGTTTGGTCTGTTTTGAATGGTTTGACCTTCTATCTTTTAGGTCTCTTTCCTAATAAGGTATCTATGATTGTTTAGGATCTTCTTACTAAGTTTGGAACCATTCTCCTTGATTCTTGGGATATTCTTCGAAGCTGCATAAGGTAAGGACATTTACTTCTATAATTACATAGATTTCGTGAATCTTAGTTTCTGTATTTGGATTCTTTTGGATTCATTACCATAAATATATTCTTTTGTTGTTATACTACTGATGCAAGTACTTCAACTACAGTAGCATTACACATATGTATCCTTTTGTTTACGGATATCTTTTATAGTCAGTTGTATATGAGCTTGATCTTGTCATTGTATATTTTCTATATGATGAGTTACTGGAAGTGTGTATGATATGACTGATTTGAGAATGTGACTGATTAGGTATAGTCTGGGATTGGGAGGTGTCCTTTTGACACTTCTATCTTGGGCCATCAACGGAAATACTATGGGATGTTTCCGGGGGTGCCCATTGACACTTTCTCGGATTATTGATTGTCATAGTTAGGACTGTCTACTAATGTTTGGCTAGGATGTCTCCGTTATATCAGACCCGAATCGGAAGGGTATTGAGACCGAACGACCTGTGGAGCAATGGGGATTCATGGGCGCCCAAGACCGATAACCAATCCGTGAGAAGACAAGAATCACATTGAGGATACTCGCGAGAGGCCATTTATTGGTAGGGTTGCAAATGGATAGACTTGGGCTCACGGACGCTCAAGACCGATAACCAATCCGTGAGAGGACATGAGAGCTTCCCGTTTACCATTTTTGGATGACCAATAGGGTTGATGAGTCCGTAGTCAGGGACTATGAGGACTCTCGTGTGAAGGATACCAGAAAGGATCGCCAAGGGCGAGGAATGGACGTATCTGGATCTGACTTGATGTAACTAAGTAGAAGACACTTGCATTTGGCTAGGCTTAACCCTGACATGTGCCAATACTTAAACAAATGGTGATGTGAGAGAGCGGTGACCTATACCCCAGCCATGGATTGTCCTAAGGGATGAAGGACCCGCTACCAATCGGCGTTGTGTGATGAGACCCTCCTAAAGAAGTATGGTGCTATGACTTAAAGCATGTTTGCCAATAGAAACTAGCATACATAGAGTTAGAATTCATACATACATTGTCTGTTTCATATCATATTGCATTATGTTATCTCTTGTAATCATGTTATTTATGTTATTATGGATTTAACTTGCCTTACTGAGTTTCTTTGAAACTCGCTCCTTTTGTACAATATCTTTTGTTAGATTTCTCTACACGTTCTGAATACCATGACGGTCCATATGAGGAAGTGCAAGGTGAAGAGGTATACTTCACACAAGGTAATAGCAGTAACGATGATTACGGTGAAGATCCCTCGTGTGATCATGCTTCGTACTATGATTAGCCCGACCGTGGAGTGGAAGTGTCCATGCCTGATCTCAGAAGTCTACACTTATAAAGATATTCTTTATAAAGTTGAAAACTCTTTAGTTTTGTTTTGTTTACTTTCTTTTTTGGGAACAGTTGTACTTTCTTTTCTTTCTTTTGAGCTACTTTTCGCTGCACATGTGGAGTGAGATTCCACCTCACTCTACTTATTTTGATTAATTACTTATCTGTCATCTTTTGCACTCTGATATTATATAATCTTACTCTTTCCTTATTTGGATCTCTTGTTTATATTATTACACATTGATTATTTCTATTCATGATTATGTTATTTCTTTAGATAGAATCATCAAAATAAAGAAGTCAAAGGAAAAGGGAGAAAGATTACCTGTACCTGTCCGAGAAAAACTCGTCATTCTGGCATCCTTCAGATACTCCCAATTGGACTGAAGGGTGGCACCCTCGACCCATTGTTGGGAGTCAGGCTCATAGAACGTTTTTATCTGGGGGTGCTCGAGGGACTTCCCCAGTTGGCTCCTTCCCCCCTCGAGGGCAGTAAAAGTTTTTTCTCTTGGGACTCTTAAAAATCCTGACGGCAGCCGCAGAAGGCTGACCCACAACCGCGGAAGACTTGGCCATGGTAGCAAGAGTAGAAGAAGGCTTCGGCTTTGAGGGCGGTTTCCTCGCTCGAGCAAGGGACATGGCCCCGCTTGCAACAACCAACAGATCTTTTATGGGAACATCTTCAGCCACTGCACAATAGAGAAGTTAATTAGGTAAGAAAATAGAATACATAAAAGACAATCAAAACAAAAGCTCACCCCGGGAAAAACCCCACAACTGAAGGACAAACTCATACTCCATGGAATAACCATGGACCACAAACTTGTCCCCTTCAACCCGATTAATTCTCCCAATTATATCCTCTTCCTTGGGATCTAGACCGAACGGGGTATTTAGAAGGTCAATTTCTTTCCTTGCCCTTTCTTGGAAGTCAGTAAGAAAGGATTCGGGAGAAGGAGGACGAAAAGACAAATAAAACTCCCTCCACTTTTTGGTCGTGGATGGGAGAGTATCTTTTTCAATAAAATTCCCTTGGAAGTCAAGAGAAGAAGAAACCCTCTTAGCTAGGTAGAACCAACCTCACTGAGTATGGGGGTGCAATGAGAAGTAGTAATGAAACAATCTGAAAGTTGGAACAACTCCCAGGTTATAGCAAAAACCGGAAAACCCGATGATATTGTGCTAGCTATTCGAGCTCAGATTGGACGGACTAATGGAAAAATGGTTTAGAACATCAACAAAGAGTTCGTACATAGGAAGACATAGTCCCCCGATGAAAGCATCATAATAAAGGGGGTAGAAACTGCTCGGGGGACTGTTCACCTGAGCGGAGTTACTCGGGAGGATGACTTTATAGCCATCAGGAATAGAAAAAGAAGAGAGAAGACTATGCAGGTCAATAGAAGAAAGAGAGAAGGGGTAGAACTTAGGCCCCAACGTATTTTGAGCAAAGTCAACATGCCAAGGGGTTCAGAGCTGCGATGGGCCAATGCCAAAGATCTGGCATCTAACTTCTTCCTATCAGTTTGCGGGGAATAGCACCCTGGAACCCACTCGGGAGTTGAAAAGGCAGTCAAAGAGAGGTCTTTGATCAAGAGGGGACAACCCTAGAAGTAGATGGATCATGAAAATATGTAGCTATTGATTTGGGATGAAGGGTACTGGTGGCGGAAACAAATAGGGTGGCCGACTCATCCTCAGACGCTGAAGCACCCTCCGAAGGAATCTCATCATCCAGGATTTCTTCGTTCAAGACTTCTCTAGCCAGGTCTTGTAAGTTTGGGCTTTGGGCAATCCGGATGATAGAAGAACTCGCCTTGAGCTGTTCAGCTAACTCAAAGATCTCCATATAAGGCCTAGGATCATCATTAAGAGAAGAATCACTTCGGGAACTACCAAACATTTCATTCAAGGACTGTTCGTGCAAGTCCTTTAGACAATCCCCTGTGAGATTGACAACCCTCGTCTGACCACTATCACTCTCACTAGCATAACCCTCATTGGGACGATGTTTTCTCTCATGATATTTCAGGATGGGAACGCTGGGTTCAAACCCAAAACCCCCTTTGGCATCATGATCAGGAAAGAAAACTTACTGGTGAAAGATTAGTTTGAACTCAAAAAGCTAGTTGGGAACAAGTCTTGCTCGAGAGTGATGAAAGCGATTGATCAAAACAAAGATGGAAAGGGGGTATTTTTACTACCGGAAAAGGAGTTAATGATCTTAATTGCGAAGCAACCGAATCAATGGTTCATAAGAAGAGACGCTAGGTCTTCCCGAGGTGGCCATTATGATCATTTACTCTGATGTTTGACATGGCGACGTGGGATTGGGCACGTCGTTTAAGGAAACTCAATCAAGGGAGATATAACGGCCTTCGTCAGGGAAACGTATCCAACCCTGAAAAGGTAATACATACACTATTTAAACAAGGACTCACCCTTCTGGTAAGCAACCAATGCATTTTGAACATAATCTTGTGTAGCTCTTGGATGGGATCTTAAGCTGTTCACTGTCTGCTTAGTCATCGGAGGCGCTTGCCCGACATACGAGTTGGCCTGCGTCTAACCTTTCTTGCAGGACTCGTTGTCTCTGGAGATCAAAGGGGCTTAGTCGGTATCTAGATTGTAACTGAGACACATAAAAAACTAACGGTATTTTGAAGAAAAAAAAGGACATGAAAAGATTTCATGAAAGAAAACCTTACTTCTATCATTTCAAATTTGGGATGAGATAAATCCATAAGACCTTATTTCTTAAAAGTAAAAATAATCGAATCTCAAATGAGGAATTTTAGTTTCTATAGATATAAAAATATATTAAAAAATTCGGTAGAAAAGGGGGAAAGAGTTTTTTTACCTTTTAAAAAAATTAGGAGATTGTACCCCGTATTTTATTATTTTATTAAGAAAATAATATATCTAAAAAATATCAAGATTCTTATCTCAAACCATATTCTATTATCATTTAAAAATATAGTTATATATAATAAGAGGAAAGGTAGCTATTTGGTCAACAACAGGAAAGTTTTAAACAGATGATTAGATTCTCATAGAAAAAAATGGAAATAGAAATGGAGAGAGGGTTCAAATTTAGGAAAAGATTTTAATTATTATTATTAGTAGTAGTAGTATTTTAGATAGAAGGAATGGGATAAAATTAGGAGACATTTTTCTTAGGCAATTAATCTATCAAGAATATTTGGATAACTTTTAATTAAAAATAAAAAAGTGAAACTCAAATTGCAGGATGAGATAAATCATCATTTAAAAAAATACAAATAATAAAATAAAAGGAAACAAAAATCGAAGTAGGTTCAAATTTAGGAGAAGATTTTATTTTTCTCATAATAGTATGATAGTAAGATATATGATTTATAAGGAAGATTGTTTGAGATTAAAAAGAAATGTATATTTTACTCTCTTTCCTAGGAAAATTTATTTCTCGTTTGATTTTACGCATTTAAATAAAAACATATATAAAAAAGGTACCAAGAATTTATGAGTGAAAAATAAAATGACAAAGAATCTAATACAAAAAAATATGACATTTAAATAAAAATGAAGGATAAAATAGTCAAGTGAAAGATTTGCGGCTAAACTGGAGTACATGCTTATATATATATATCCATTTGGCATGGGCAATGAAACGAAGTGACCCGTGATTGTTAGTGGCTAGGTCCTATTGTCGTCCAACACGATGTGTGATTTCCATGGGGAGACACAAGCCCAAATTCATCATGTAATTGGGAAGGTTGCCTATGTAGAGTGTTAGGGCTCGTGGTACATCCAACACGATGTGTGATTTTAGTATAGAAGCCACAAGTGCATCTGCCTTTGCATATGTGGACAATCATATAGTTATTGTCACATCCCTCTAGCCGGTAGCCTAATTGCAATACCCAGAGGTGTGATCCACAACCTTCAAGATGAAGTCTCAACAATCATCCTCCCACATAGCACAATAGTATAATCATGAGCAAGAAATAATCATTGTATTAAGGTAATCAAAAGAATAAACAATGAATGGATCTCAAATCAATATCAAATTCTGGAAAAATGATACCAGTATAATCAAAGTAAAAGAGTAAGCGGAAATAAACTCTAATATCAAACGCAGAAGAATAGTCAAACTAAGTATTACAACTAGAAGAATTAATGAAGTCTATGAAACTAATCTATATCCTCTAAAGGTTATTCTTCTTCTTCTATTCCAACCTTCTTCTCAATGGGCTTGTGTTCTTGCAAGCTTGGGATCCATATCAAGCTCATACTCCCATTTGCGGGCAAGACGATGTCTATCATTATTGATCGGTGCCAAGATAGTATTCCATACTGGCACTCAAGTCTTACCATGGGTCATTATCATCTCCCACTGCTTCCTCAACTGCATAATATAGGGAAGGGTCCTCCGCACAGAAGCTCGGGATCTCTTCCTTACCTGCATAGTCATCTAAACAAACGTTGTCCTTGAGGGGTGAGCTTAAATGAACTCAATTAGTAGTTCAAATATAGATAACAATTACAATCACATTTGAGTACAACGCATGACGCAATATAATATGAGACAATGTGCAAGTATGCATGTAACTCTAACATATGCTAGTCTCTAGTGGCGGACACGCATTAAGATAGAACACCATACTCC
The DNA here is from genome assembly GCF_041222555.1 of Hakea prostrata. NCBI lineage: Eukaryota > Viridiplantae > Streptophyta > Magnoliopsida > Proteales > Proteaceae > Hakea > Hakea prostrata. The sequence goes on along the minus strand of NC_142601.1, from coordinate 40,305,597 downwards.
TCACGGCTCTTAACCATCATGGCTGGGGTTTAGGTCTCCACTCTCTCACTTCACCATTGGTATAGTGCCAGTGCGTGTCAAGGTTATACCTAGCCCAATGCACGTCCATCTACTGGGTCATATCAATCTTAGGGTCGGAAACTTCCCACCTTTGCCCCTAGCAATCCGTTCTAGTACCTTTCCTCCTAGAGTCATCATATCCTATAGCTCCAACCAACTCAAACTACAGACTCTTAACCCTATTGGTCATCCACATATAATAAACAGGAAACTCTCATGTCCTCCCTCTCACGAGTTGTCTACTGATCTTGAGCGCCCATGAGCCTAGGCTTATTATAATGTGACCCTACCAATGAACGGCCCCCACAATGTGATTGTGTCCTCTCACAAATTGGATACCGGTCTTGAGCGCCCAAAATATTACTGCCACAGGTCACTCGGCCTCAATACCCACGATAGGGTAAGATATGACGGGCTTTCTAACCAAACACTTCTAGACAAATCCTAGGTATGACATCCAATAATCATGGAAAGCACCAAGGGGCAGCATAGGAAAGTGTCCCATACCATCTCCATTGATATCCCGAGACAGAAATACCCAATTTGCATTCTCCATTCCACAATCACAACTTAAGCAATCACATTACAATATGATTCCAAATATACATCATATCATAATCCATTAACATTACAAACATTCACATTCTTAACAAATATGCATATCATCATTACTATAACAATCTTGAATTACAGAGTCATATCTTTCATGAGTAAGTCCTAAAATAGCAATATAGATGATGCATTCAAAAATAGAAAGTATGTTATTTGTAAGTGAACGTCCTCACCTTGATGTCGTCATGTAACCTTTGAAAAGTAGACCAAAAGGTAGGTTCACAGTTGCCAAACAAACCCTAAAGGTTCGAAAATGAAAATAGGGCAAATAGGGGATTTTGCTATCACTGTACCCTTTGGTCATTGGCCTGGTCGCCCGGGGCTGCCAAACCAATCGACCAAGGCTGTTGTGTACGGACAGTAAAACTTAAAATCGGTCGGAAACTCATCGTTTGGGTTCCAAATCACTCTGAAATTATTTAGAAAACTAAAATAATAGTAGGACACTATCAAAGATTATTTAGGCATCAATCATGGTCAAAGGAGTGAAAACCTAACGAGTCCTAATAGACTAGAGTGAATGGGGATTCACTTTAGGACTAAGATAAGAGTAGAATAAGGTCTAAAGATAACTTAGAATATGATCTAGCATTGATTGGAAACCAAACTAATCAAAGATAATAACAATCATATGATTCATGCTAGGCTTTTACCAAAACCACACAGTGAAGTTCATAGAAGAACCAAAGTGAATGGGGATTCATTCTAGAACTAAGAGAATAGAAGAGTAGGCCATTACAATAACTTAAGACCTTCTTCATGATCTCTACAGTAGGTAGAATCAAAAGAGAATGTAGAACTAGAAGAAAGAGAGTGATCGCTAACCTTGAAGAAGAAGATTCGTTGAGCGGAAAACTTCACAGATACTTGGAAATCTTCCTTGGCCTTGGAGAGAGAGCTCTAGGTTACCTCTAACATTCTCTGACAGCTTTATGAAACAATGACATGAATTAGAATGGAAATTGATTAAATAGGGCTTCAAAACCTAATTTCCATAAAGTGCCAATTCTGCCCCAGTACCGGTTGGTCACTTGGGGAGACCAAGGCAGGCTGCCAACCTGTACCCCTTTGGTCAAAAATTGTATTTTGGTCCCCGAAAGCTCTATCTTCCTCTTGGGTCTTTTTCCAACTTATAGAAGGGTCTTACTTGGATTTCCAGGACCTTCCAATTGTGTCATCATTGTACTCTTGGTTCATCTACCAAGTCTGTCATTATTCAAGCTAGATCTTCTTTTGAAATCAGACAAGGTTTTTATCATAGCATCATCACCATCTACTTCCATTGGTTCCAAGTTAGATCGAATGGTTTCAATTTGGATGGTCCATAGCTGTCTTCTTCCTTCACTTCAGGTTTTCAGACCTACAATATAGATTTTCGGGTTAGGGTTGTGAGGGATTTCACAATTATAGGATGTTAGTCCAACACGATGTACAATTTGGTGGGGAACAATATCCCTAGGTGAGAAGAATACGCGAACCAAAAGGACACAAGGAATGAGGGAAGGTGTTTGGATTACATGTAGCATGCCTAGTTGACTTTGCATTGGGTTATATTTATCCCTAACATGCGTCAGTACTTAGGCCAAATGGTGTAGTGAGAGAGTGGTGGACCTAATCCATAACCACAGTATGATGTGACATAAACCCATTGTCGTAGGTTCCCAAAAGAGGTAAGCAATCCGTGAGGGAGAGTGATGAGACTTCCCAGAGGAGGTTGGTGTTGTAAATTAAGGTGTGTTTGCCATAGAGACTATTGCACTTGTTAGAGTTTAGGATCATACTTGTATAAGCATTCATTATCTTATTTATATTTATATATGTATTGTTTCGTGTGTCGGATGCATGATATGTGATTATGTTGACCTCATTGAGTTCTGTGAAACTCACATCTCGAATATATATATATATATATATATATATATATATATATATATATATATATATATATATATATATATATATATATATATATATATATATATATATATATATATATATATATATATATATATATTATCTTTAAATTCTATTGCAAGTAAGAGGACCCCATTTACTGGAAGAGTTTGCTACTAGCGGGAAAGGAAACCAAGATGCATGGAGAATAGTATCCATGTTCAAACTACTCCTACGGAGTCCAGCCATTCTAAGGCTTTGGAAATATCACATGGAAATGTTGTTGCCTTGATTTCCTTTATGTTCACACTTATTGTATTGTTAGACAACGGTTGAATACTCTTGATAACATTTGAGACTTACGTTGTAATAACTCTAACTTTCCTTTTTAACTATGATTAGGACTTTGTTTATCTTTTAAGGAGGACTATGATAACTTAATGATTTGATATCTTTTATTCTTTCACTCTTGGATTATACTATATTGTGTTATGTGGTAATGGATTGATCATGAAACTAGATCCTGTAGTTATCACCTCCACAAGTATTCAAGTGAGTCCAAATCCGGCTGGGTGGGGTGTGACACACTCTTTATACCTAAATGTTTTGGTTCAGCCCTAAAAAGAGGTATAATGTGAAGTAGGCTTCGAAGGAGGGGGTCCAAAATTAATTCATCATGGAAACTGACTACCAAGAGGCTACTGATCCAATTTGGGGCCTAAGAAAATCTCCACCAACCCATGTGGCATACCTCCTAGTTCATGATATTATGAGACTTGTAGACTAGTCATATTACATCTCTTTTTTATATTCTCCAAGAGTTATAAACATATATGCAAACACGTTGGCTTGAAAGGCCCTGTCACTAGTGTAGGTGACAAAATGGTCAAATTCCACTGATCTATGGTTACATGAACTAGTTATTGTGCATGGTGCCATCAACTAGAAAGGTTGTTTTCAATGGTATTTGCATGAGCTTCCATTCTAACACATCCAAATATGGTTGAAGAGTCCACCACAGTTAAAGAAGAAACCAAGGAACTTCCTTTTAATTCACCAATATCCCCATCGCTTTTAGAGTCTGTTTCCACCTATACCTTTCTCATCCTTGTAATCATGCATCCTCCAAGCCTCGTACCAAGTCAAGTTCTACTTCAAAATTTATTTTCACACCAAGAAGAAATTTGAACTGCTTGATCATCTAGCCATTTAAATTTCTAAAATTCCCTCTGACCCTAGCGCTCCCAAGATTACCCAATTCTCATCCATGCTCAACTTCATCCATCCTACTGGCAATTAATAACATCCAGAGCACTTCGTTTGACCTTCATTTTTTTTGGCTTTATTAAATTAAATATGCCCAAGGGCAAAAGAGGAAACTCACTTTTGGGCGGTTACAAAATATGGGGTTATATTTAGGTAACCACCGTATCACTAGTACAACAATTGCATTATGGCATTCGTGAGTTTTCAGAAAATGACTCTCTCTCTCTCTCTCTCTCTCTCTCTCTCTCTCTCTCTCTCTCTCTCTCTCTCTCTCTCTCTCTCTCTCTCTCTCTAAGAAAAGCAGAAAGGAGGAAGCTTTCGAGGATTCTCTTCTCCGAGTTTTGGATCTCAATCTTATACCATTTATTCACACGGCATTTGGGTTGTGGAGTCTATTCCCTTTCCGCGTGATTGTGGAAATTAACCAGTGACAATATCATGAAGGAATGAGGACATTGATTCAAGTTTACTTTTGTTGCGATCTTTCTATATTGGGAAAAGCGAATCCAAGTAAGGATCTTTCTCCCATCTATTAATAGAATTGATAGATTAACCTACATTGGCATTAGAGTCATGTTCCCACGGTTCTTTGTTCCTTCCGATTGTTTGTTTTTCTTGAATGGATCCAATGAAAGGATCAAGGGTTTGATAGAAACTCACAATAGAGAATCCAAGGTTTAATGGAAACCCATGGGAAGATCGAGGGTTTATAGAAACCCTAAATTTTTTTGTTAGGATCCAAGTGGAAGGATCCTTGTAAATTCCCTTCTATAAATACATGCATGAATTGAGAATCCATGAGAATGAATTTTGTTTAATGTTTGTTGGTTTTTCCGTTTTTAGTGTTTTTTTGGGGAGATGGACTCTTAGACGATGGCCCGTCTAGTTCAGAATGTGTTTTTGACTTTCTGGAGACCATAAGCCCGACACTCTGAGTGATGTTTGGGAATTAAGAGCCTAATGGGAGCCTCTGGGGTAAAAATGTGGAAGAATTCACCCAAAAGCAAGAAAAAGCAAGGAGAGAGTGTCGAACGAGAGTTAAAAGTGAAAAACTAGGTTTTTTGGGTTGGGCGGTCATCTAAAATGACCCCCCATCCCATCTGGGCTAGCGTAGTGCTACGCAGGTGGCGTAGTGTAGTGCGCGCCACAAGGTCTGACTTGGGAGACCAGACAAGTCATTCGATCGGCCAACCAACCAGTCCTTCTTGAGTCCATTAAATTTTTTTTTTACCAAAACCAGGGGACACCCGCTTGGATGGGTGGTCGAATAGTGCGACCGGCCCAACCCCCCGAGCCCCGAAAAATGTGTTTTTTGTCATATTTTGGGCATTTTAAATGGTTCAAATGGTTGGTTTGCTTGAGTTTAATACAAGAGGATGAGTGCTTGAGCCTATATACTTATGAGTTGGAGAATGATGGAGTTTGAAAGACAGAATGGCATTACCTGGACATCTTACTAATGCACCAGTTGGTTTCATGGACTTGATGACTAGGATATTTAATGATGTCTTAGGTAAATTTATAATAGTCTTCATTGATGACATCTTGATATATTCTAGAGATAAAAAGGAGCATGCTTAACACTTGAGGTTTGCTTTACAAAGGTTGAGAGAGAAGAGCTATATGCGAAGTTCTCCAAATGTGAGTTTTAGCTGTCACAAGTGGTATTCTTGGGTCATGTTGTATCTGCAGATGGAATCAAGGTGGATCCAATAAGGTCAAGGCAGTGGTGGATTGTGATCAACCCAAATCGATTACTGAAATTAGAAGCTTCTTGGGACTTGTAGGATACTATAGGAGGTTCATTGAGAATTTCTCTAGGTTATCCGCCCCAATGATGAGGTTGACAAGGAAGGGTGTGAAGTTCATGTGGAGTGAGTCTTGTGAAAGGAACTTCCAAGAGTTGAAGAAGAGGTTGACCAATGCACCAATCTTGACTGTACTCAACAATTCTGGAAGAATGACGGTTTACACTGATGCATCAAAGATCGGTCTTGGTTGTATATTGATGCAACATGGGAAAGTAGTAGCTTATGCATCATGACAACTCAAGGAGTATGAACACAACTATCCCACTCATGACCTTGAGTTGGCAGTGGTGGTCTTCACTTTGAAGATATGGCGCCACTACCTTTATGGAGAAAAGATTGTCATATTTACCAACCACAAAAGCTTGAAATACTTCTTCACCCAAAAGGAGTTGAATATGAGACAACATTGATTGTTGGAGTTAGTGAAGGATTACGATTGTGATATCCAATACCACCCGGGTAAAGCAAATGTAGTGGCCGATGCTTTGAGTAGGAAGAGCACCCGAGAGGTGTTTGATCTTTAATGCAATTAGAAAGCCTTTGTTGAACTCCATCATGGAGTTGGAATTGGAGATTTTGCTGGAAGGTTCTAATGTAATTCCTACCACTTTGACAGCAAGACCTACCCTTGGAGATAGAATCATTACCTTACAGCCCTTGGATCCTTTGTTGCAAGTAAAGCTAGAGAAGATTTTTTCGGATCCTCAAGAGGTAATTGATTTCTCTTTATCTTCCAATAATGCTCTAATGTACAGGGGAAGAATGTGTGTACCGGTGAATGAAGATCTTAGAAAAGAAATTTTAGGTGAAGCACATCACTCAGTGTTCACCATGCATCCCGGTAGCACCAAGATGTACAAAGATTTGAAAGAGCACTATTGGTAGGTTGGTTTGAAAAATGATGTTGAAGACTGTGGCCAAGTGTGGAACTTCCCAAAGGGTAAAAGCCGTTTGACAACCATCTGCAGATCTTTTGCAACCACTTCAGGTGTCAAGTTGGAAGTGTGAGGACATCACAATGGACTTTGTCATGGGTTTGCCTCAAACATAAATAAAAGATTAGAAAAGAAATCGGGAAAATCGGAGGTCGAACGGATCAAATCGGCGAAGCACACAATTCAACAATTGATTGGCAGACTGGCTTGGTCGACTGACTCAGTCGACCAATCAATCGACCAAGTGAATAGTGCCCGAAGTGAAATAGTGATTTTTGGCTCAAAATCGATCTTCCGGGGTTCGGATCGATCCTAAACTTGGAGGGTTCATGGTAACAGTATAAGAACACTACATAACAAGAATTAGCCTAATCCAATGGCCCAATTGAAAAGCCCCAAATTGAAACCCTATGTTCTAAAGACAAGAATCATAGCATGACTTGAAATCAAAATGAAATTGCATTGGAATTGAATGAATTAGCTAGGGGAACTGATGGGCAATGGATTAGAATCATATGCTAGCATAGAATATAGACATTGTACACTATATACCTCAGTTTAGAACAAGAACATATGAAGTTAAGAATAAAATCAAAGTAATGCATATGCAAGGATTGAAATGAGAGCATAGCATCAATGGAAATAGAATGAGATCAATGATTAGCTAAGAGTGAACACTTGGAGTGATGGTTGAAGCATCAGCTCCAAGGTTGTAAAAGAAAAAGAAAGGAGTAGAATAGAGAGTGAGAGTGATGAATCATACCTTGAATGTGCAAATGGAGACAAGAGGCAATGATTACAATGATTGGGGGCAAGAATCCTTCACAAACACCAAGAGAGTGCCTTGGGAAGCTCCACTCTCATTCTTAGTGGCCTAAATGAGTATAATAGGGTTCAAAACACAAGAAAACACTTTAATAGAGAGAGGAATATCCAAAAAGCATCTTTTTCTTGGATTTGTACAACCATTGGTCGACTGGCCCAGTCGACCAAGCATGTACAGCAAGCTTGGGTCTTGGAATTGAAAGGCTATACGGATCCAAATTGAGTTGGGTTTTCTCCTACAAGTCAATAAACAAGTCTAGAGTAGAGAAATACCTTCACAACAAGACCGGGAGCTCATTAAGCACTTCAACTAAGCTTCCCCACTTCTAGGTGCAGTTTCTCACTGAACACTGATAGTGTATCCAAGTAAGGGGCTTCACTGTCAATATCCATGGGCTCTGAATCATACACCAAGTCTCCAACTATGAGGGCCCACAAGTCTCTTCTTCCACCACTCCGGGTCTTCGGACCTACAAACAACAAGGCTCCGGGTCAAGGTCAGGGTTAGGATAGGGCTAGGTTTCACAAATAGGCATGAGAATGGCTGTGAAACCCAGCCCTAACCTAACCCTGACCTTGACCCGGTAACCCGGTTGTTTTTAGGTTCGAAGACCCGGAGTAAAGGAATAAGCCAACTATGGGCCATCTTAGTAGAAGACATGATGTTTGACTCTAAACCCATGGATGTTGTTGATGGAGTTCCATACTTGGATGTCTGTGTAGATTTGGAAAGGAAGCTCCAGCTGTCTGAAGATGAGATTAGTTGAAGGACTTGGAGTATTATCTGACTTGGTTTGGAGGTATTTCCTTACACTTGACATGTCACTTGATGTGTATGCAAAAGCCCCTAAGGTTTAAAGCCCATTTGATCCTCCAAATCCCTGATTATTCCTTACTATCTACCTTGGTCGACTCCTTGGTCGAGTGGGCCACTCGACCAAGCACTCAACCAAAGGGGTGTGAAATCCGAGAGTTTGTAATTTTAGGGTTTTTCACTTTTATTTAAACCCTACTTCGTATTTCTTTGTTACGGCTGCCTCCTAAACACTTTGTGAACATGAGAACACCTCTCCGAAACTCTCTCTGGTGATTTCGAAGACTCCTCTGCAAATCTGAAGCCTCTCATCGCTGTTCTTACAATTCAAGGTTAGTAATCGCTTCAACATTGCGAATTTCTTTTCTTCGATCTTGTTCTTGATTGAGATCAGGAAGTAGATGCTGCATCCTTGCAACCATCCCTTCGTGATCTCCTTCGTTTCTTTGAGATCTATGATCATCATCATGATCTCAACCCTGGCCGTATATTTTTCTGGAAACCCTAACCCTTGCTTGATTTCTGGAAAACTTTGGTGACCTCCCATGCGAGGGAAACCTCATGGGCAATATTTCTAGTAACCTAAACTATAATTTCTATGATTTTCTTGTTATAATTGGCAAATCATTAATTCCCTTTCATTCTGTGATCATAACCTTTCCTGGGGAGCCATAAAGGTTGAAACCCTAATTTCTTGGGTTAAATACAAAAACCCATATTTTTACCATGATTTGATGTTTTTATCTTCCCATATGATTCTAATACATCCTAGGAAGTTCTCCTTCGAATTTCGGATCAATCCGACTTCAAACGAGTAAGTTATGGCCAAAGGCATCTATACAATTCCGTACTGACTTGCTTGGTCGACTGTTTGGTCGACTGGGCCAGTCTACCAAGCACTCGACCAAAGGAGTCAGTAGCTTCGTTTTTTGCCCGATTTGATTCGTTTGCTCTCTGATCTTTTAGGCATCTTTCCTAATGTTGTATCTATGGTTATTAGGAGTTTATTTGCTAAGTTTGGAGTTGCTCACTTTGATCTTTGGATCATCTTCTTCGATAATCAAGGTAAGGACAGTTATTTCCTTAACTACATAGATTGCTTGTTCTCTGGTTTCTACCTTATGAAACTATGAGATTACTTACTGTTATTGTAATTTAATTATGATCTCTTACTGTGAGAACAGTAGCACTTGTTTATATTATCTTTTTTCATTATTCATGTTATATGAATTACTTATTATTACCTAATCTGATTTTGCTTTTACATTCTCTTGTATATGATGAACTGTTGGTTGTATATGTCATGACTGATCTGAGAATGTGTTTGCTTAAGTTTGGTTTGGGATTGGGGAGTGTCCTTTTGACACTTCTGTCCTTGGACATCGGAGGGACTAGTATGGGATGTTCTCCGAAGATGCCCATCGATGCTTTCCCGAATCATTGGTTGTCATACCTCTCTAGTAGTGTTTGGCTAGGATATACCCCTATTATATCAGACCCGAATCGGAAGGGTATTGAGACCGAATGACCCGTGGTAGCAATGTGATTCACGGGCGCTCAAGACCGGTAACCAACCCGTGAGAGGACGGGAATCATATTGTGGGGGCCATTTATTGGAGGGTTGCATATGGCTAGACTTGGGCTCATGGGCGCTCAAGACCGGTAACCAACCCGTGAGAGGACATGAGAGCTTCCCATTTACCATATGTGGATAACCGATAGGGTTGATGAGTCCATATTCCGAGTTGGTCGGTGCCATAGGATACGCTGACTCTAGTGCGAAGGATACCGGAAAGGATCGTCAGGGACGAGGAATGGACGTATCTGGAACTGAGATGATATAACTAACTAGAGGACTTGCATTGGGCTAGGCTTTTCCCTGACATGCGCCGATACTTATCCCAAATGGTTGTGAGAGAGTGTGTTGACTAAATCCCCTACCATAGTTTGATGAGGACTTTACCCAATTACCCGGCAGACCCAAGATGCCAGGATGGTTGAGGGGGAGTGACTGACCTACCCAAAGAAGTACGGTGCTATGACTTAAAGCATGTCTACCATAGAGACCAGCATACATAGAGTTTAGATGCATTCATACTTTATCTATTTCATATTGCATTGCATCATGTTATGTTTTGTCACATGTTATCTATGATGTTATGGATTAACTTGCCTTACTGAGTTTCTTCGAAACTCATTCCTTTTTGTATATTTTCTTGTTAGATTATCCTATAGGTACAGATTATTATGACGAGCACTACAATGAAGCGCAAGCCGATGAAGCGTATTACACGCAAAGTACTAGCGACAATCAAGATTACTCTGATGATCCCCCGGCGGATCAAGCTGCGTACTACTTTTGAAAGCAGCATAGAGTTAGAAAGGATTCATTGGGTTGATGAAGTCCACACTTATGAAGACGTTATCTATAGACTAGAAGACTCTTGTTCCTAGTTTATTTCTTAGTACATTTGTTTCAGTTGTTATTTCCTTTTTGACTTTCATACTGCGTTCCTCTATGTTTGTGGAGTGAGTTTCCGCCTCACTTTACTTCTTTTGATATCTTCGGATATCTGGTATCATTTTCCGCACTCTGATTATATTATTTATTCATTTCTTGAGTTAAACCTTTTGTTTATAATATTTAAACCTTGATTATTTCCTGTTTATGATTATGTTATTGTATATGTGGGAGGATGATTTCCTCGATACTTGATCTTCGGGGCTGTGGATCACACTCCCGAGTATGCCAATTAGGGTACCGGCTGGGGGGATGTGGCATTGGCTCACTCACACGAGCATTCACCTCTGGTGCTTTGGAAGCGAGCAAAGATAAGACGGATTGTGAATGACCTTGTGTAGGTCAATTTATAATCATGTTGTCGTCTTGATTTGGAATCAAGATGAGTTTCTCTATTGTGAAGAGGATCGACATGAATGTTCCTACTATTCATGTTGCCTATAGAGGCCAAGTGCGAGTACTTTATGTGGCGCTGGGGTAGCGACAATAAAGAAACTCGAGTTAGGCTCAAGAGGTGCAACTAAACTAAGACCTGTATGGTATTAAGAGAGCTATACATTCTATTGTGTATAGAATGCTCCACCATAGCACGTATATCATACTATGTGTGCTTAGTGATCATTGGAAATGAGAGAATGGACCCTGCTCGTTTCATTGTGTGAGTCCTGGACTTTATGGTCCATTAGTGCCCATAGTGACTTTTGACGACATCATGAAACGAATGGTTGATGTGGCTACTTTGGGGTGTTACATATGGTCATGATTGATTCGACCTAAAGGGGCATTACCAGGAAAGGAGTCAATCCTAAGTGTAGTGATGGTCAGGGGCAAAAGGAAATGTTTGATTCAACTACACCTTAAGAGTGTTTGCTGGCACCAACTTTACTAGTTACATAAGTGAACATTCTAAGGACAAGAAGGTGATCTCTCAGAGGGATCGAGATACTTTTTGTCTAGTGAGTTTGAATAAACCTAGGACACTGTGGTATACTAATGCTTATTTGATGTGTTTCTTTGAGTGATGTTGCCATTCTGGCCTTTTGGGATCATTTCTAGTTTGGGGCTCACGAGTGCAGCTATATCACCGGTCGCATAACCCATTTTCCAGTATGACTTGTGGATGTTGGTGCTTGGGACACAAGTGGTCTATGTATTTGGGATACATAATAAAGATATCGAAATATGTATATATGGGATATACATGTGTGCTTGGGACACAAGTGGTCTATGTATTTGGGATACATAATAAAGAGATCGAAATATGTATATATGGGATATACATGTGTGCTTGGGACACACTGTGATAAAGAGATTGAAATGTATATATTTGGGATATGCATGTTTGTCTGGGACACATTGTGATAGAGAGATTGACACTTGCCCTTGTGCAAGTGGGAGAGGTTGGCATTTATTAAATTAAATATGTCCAAGGGAAAAAGAGGAAACTCATTTCTGAGTGGTTACAAAATATAGGGTTATATTCAGGTAACCGCCTTATCACTAGTACAACAATTGCATTTCGGCATTCATGAGTTTTCAGAAAATGGCTGTCACTCACTCTCTCTCTCTCTCTCTCTCTCTCTCTCTCTCTCTCTCTCTCTCTCTCTCTCTCCAAGAAATGCAGAAAGGAGGAAGCTTTCGAGGATTGCCTTCTCCTAATTTTGGATCTCGATCTTATACCATTTATCCACACGGCATTTGGGTTGTGGAGTTTAGTCCCTTTCCACGTGATTGTGGAAATTAATTCAAATATTTTGCCATGCCTTAACTTCGTACCTTGTTTGATTTCTTTGCAATCATACATAGTAGGCCATGAAAATGAAACCTGTCACATCCACTCAGCCAGTACCCTACCTAGCATACTCGAGTGTGTGATCCACAGCCACAAAGATCAAGTATCGACGAAATAATCCTCCCACATATACAATAACATAATCATGAACAAGATATAATCAATGTAACATTATATAAACAAAGAGATCAAGATAAAAGAGAGAATGACAATATAATCAGAGTGCTGAAAAAATGATACCAATATAATAATCAAAATGTAGAATGTGCGGAAAGTCACTCCATAACTACAACAGAAAAGTAGATCGAAAGTAAAAGAAAAGATTACAACCAATTCCAAAAGAAAGGAAAGAAATAAATAATCAAACTAAACTAAGGTCTCTTCTAACATATAAAGAACGTCTTCATAAACGTAGACTTTAGAAATCAAGCACGGCCGCTTCCACTCCAAGACAGGGCTAATCCTAGTACGCAACATGATCACAAATGGAATCTTCACCGTAATCTTCGTAACCGCTAGCACCTTGGGAGCAGTATGCATCATCGGCTTGTGCTTTGAAGTACTGGCCGTCATATTCGTTAGTACCTACAGGATAGTCTAACAAAATATTTGCACAAAAAGGAGTGAGTTCAAAAGAACTCAGCAAAGCAAGTTATATCCATAGCAACTTAGTAAAGCATGATAACACAACATAACATGATGCAAAATGATATGAACAGACAATGCATGTATGAATCTAACTCTATGTATGTTGGTCTCTATGGGCAGACATGCTTTAAGCCATAGCACCATACTTCTTTGGGTAGGTCTCAAATCACTCTCCCTCAACCATTCTGGTATCTTGGGTTCTCTGGTGGTAATTGGGTCCTGCATCCCTCGAGACATTCCTTGGCTGGGGTTTAGGTCACCGCTCTCTCACATCACCATTGGTCTAAGTATTGGCGCATGTCAAGGTCAAGCCTAGCCAAATGCAATTCATCTACTTTGTTATATCAACTTAGGGTTGGATACTTCCATTCCTCAACCTGAGCAATCCTTTTCGGTACCTTTCCTCCTAGAGTCATCATATCCTATGGCTACAACCAACTCGGACTACGGACTCATCAACCCTTTGGTCATCCACAAATAATAGACGGAAAGATCTCATATCCCCTCATAGATATAACTCACCGGACTTGAGTACCCATGAGCCCAAGTCTACTAATTGTAACCCTACCAATGAATGACCCCCACAATGTAATCCATGTCCTCTCATGGATATAACTCACCGGTCTTGAGCGCCCACGAAACCACATTGCTACCACGGGTTACTCAGTCTCAATACCCTTCTGAATCGGGTCTGATATAACAGGGACATCCTAGCCAAACACCATTAGACAAGCCCTAGGTATGACAACCAATAATCCAGGAAAGCGTCAAAGGGCACCATCGGAAATGTCCCATACCATTCCCACTGATGTCCAAGGACAAAAATGTTAAAAGGACATTCCTCAATCCCAAATCATACCTAATTAATCAAAATCTCAATTCAGTCATAACATACACAACTGATATCTCATCATATAGAAGAATACATAAACACATGATCAATTGAGTAAGTAACATACATGAATAAGTATTCGGATATGATCAAGTAATAAAGAAATACATGAGTAAGGTCCTACTGTACTTACAGTAGTAATATCATAATTAGAAAATGCAATAACAGTAGCAAATCCATGAGTTTCCCAAATTAGAAACTAAGATTCACATAATCTAAGTTAATATGGAAACAACTGTCCTTACCTTAATTAGCCTCGATGGAAATCCGAAGATCAAAGAGAATGGTTCTAAAGTTAGCAAATAAACCCTAAACAAGCATAGATACATCATTAGGAAAAAGACCTAGAAGATTAGAGGTCAAACGGATCAAATCGGACGAAGAACAAAGCTATTGTCAGCCTTGGTCGATTGGGTGGTAGCTTGATCCAATCAACCACATGAACAGTACGCAACATAATTCAGAATTTTTATCCGAAACTCATCTTCCGGGATATCAAAGGAACATTAAGAATTGTAATCTAAGACTATCTAGCATAGATTAAACACCAACAACGGTCCAAAATATTACTTACTAATTTGGAAACATGACTTTCTAATTTTGTGAAAATCATAGTTTTCAATGAAAACAAGCTATGAACTCAAGAGGGGAACTAAAGATGATAAGATCTCATTCTAGTAGAGCATAAATAGTAGATCATACATGAATCTAACATAAAAACAGATCTAACATGTTAGAGAAAACAAACCAAAGGAATGATCATAGTTTTATGAAGAAATCATAAGAATCATGACTATGATCAAGTATGAAGATTATTGGAATGAATGGAGATTCATTCCCAACCTTGGATACTGTAGAAGAGATGTTTGCAAGGATGCAATACCTTCTTCATAATCATAGTATAGAGATTTAGATCATGCAAGAGTAAATCAATAGAAGTATAAGAGATTACTAACCTTTGATTGAAGAACAAGAGATAAAAACTTGAAAACTTGCAAGTAGATCTTCTTCAACACCAAGAGAAGCTTTGAGAGGGGTTCTCCACGTTCTCTAAGGATTTTAGAAACAAAAGAGGCTAAGAAACACGTAGTTCTAATATATAAACCACCAAAAGACCTAAACAGAGGATCTTCAAAGATTGTTTCCCTGTTGGTCGATTGGCTGTCGACTGGCCCAATCGACCAAGCATGACAGCAAGGCCTAACAATGATTTCAATGTTTGCCAGGCGACCAAACATGACAACAAGGCCTAAACAATGATATCAATGTCCAAACTTCTTCCAAATCCAATGGGCTTCCCCAATTCAACATATGACTTACCGAGTATAGGAAGATGTCTTCAAATCATGTCCAACCAGGTTTTAGGTCCATCAACTAATCTCATTTTCATCAAAGTGCAATTTCATTTTCAAATCTGCCAAAGCTTCCAAGTATGGAACACAATCATCAACTTCCATGGGTTTTGGGTCAAACACCATTTCTTCCACTGAGATGACCCATAGTTAACTTCAACCTGTACTTCGGGTTTTCGGACCTACAAACAACAAGGTTTCCGAGCCAAAGTTAGAATTGAATTTCACAAAACCTTTCAGCCATTCTTGTTATAAGACTCATAACACACTTAGCTTATGTCTCTTCCATCAGCCACAAAGACCCTCGACATCCTGTTGGTCCTCACATTGAATCCCAAAGTCAACTTCAACCTGCTATACCATATCCCACTGCCAAGTGGACAGCCACTATTGATCCATGGCTTCTTCCGCTACAATGCAAAGCTCAAACCGTGATGCCAAGTGCATTCCCCTAAATTTAATTTCAGTAGCCACCAATAACTTTATGTTGATCAGCTTTCACCCGAGTATTGATTGACGAGGAATCGACCTGCATTCCATACGACGTTTCCCCACTCAAGTTGGCCTTGATTAACCAATTGCCTTTTCTTAGTCAAGACATTTCTCCACAAGCTAGTTGTTCTTAGTTTCACCAATCAAACAATCTTGGCCATGGACCCCCGTTGGACCACCTACCCAAAGGCATAATGTAAGTATTAGGGGGCATAATTCTAAAATTAAGAGGGTATGACTACTCATTTAGATCTGAGCTTGATTATCAAGCGACTTCATAAGGTTCATATGCAATTGTGACCATCCTAGGCTAAGGGTTTCCAACTGGCATATATACATGTATGGTCTAGGCAGCATAGATTCAGTTTTAATGGTTGGTCACATACATGCAATTACAAGCAGTCAAAGAGACATGTATAGAGTCTAGCAATTTCATATGCTAAAGTCTTAAATCTCCAGATCTTCAATCCATTTTCAGGCTCTTTTTTTTTTTGGGTAAAATTAGGGTTGTTAAGTATATGATAGCATAAACCCAAGAATGGAATTGAGTTTTAGGGTCAACAAATCAAAAGTGCAGTCCCACGTTGTATGTGGGTCCAAGAAATGGGGTAGGGCAGGCCTAGGTCCTTTCTTTCACTGTTTTCTCCTCCAACTTTCTCTTTTAGGATTTGCTTTTGTGCTTTCATTTTTCTCTTCTTGCTTCTCTCCTTCTAAATCTTCCATCTTTTAACTTTCTCTTTGTTAATTTAATGAGTTTGGTTCAGTTGGCAAAGATCAACACTTCATAATATATGATAGTATAGAATCAAAAGACCATATAAGAGTGAAATCCTTACATCAAGGAGGTGAATGTTATTAAATTTTTTTCGGAGAATATATGTAATAGAACAGAAATCCAAGGAGAATGCATGTGGATTGTAAATATGAATAGAATCTCTTTGTGAATATAAGTTGAATCTCAATAAGATGTGACAATGAATTTGTTGTTGAACCTAACTCAAGCTCGTAAAACATCATACATAAAGTCATAAGATTCGATATCATTTTAAACTAATTGTATACATTGATTCTCAGGAACATATATATCCAACTGAACCTGTTGTAGCATCATTAACCAAGACACTATTGATTGGTAACAAAACAAAAAATTGCATCCCTCTTAGCCCTTGGGTGTCACATGCTGATGGACTCCATACAAAATCTTATTTTTGTTTTCTGGTGGCAAGGTTTAAAGTATTCCATGATACGATACAATATGATACTAGTCGATACATGTAAATATTAGATATAGCCATGTGATACATACTGGTACAGCTTTCTTTCTTTTTTTTAAAGCTCACTGTATGCACTAAAATGTATTGACAGAATAGAGATCCCCAATTACAACTTAGCGTTAGAACAGAGGAGCAAATTATTTAAAAAATGCGTTGAAATTGTTAATGGATACCTGGAATTTTATGATAATTTTTTTGAGTTATTCTCTTGATTTGATTCATTTAAGATCAAAGGATGCCACAAATAGCCAATATAATCTGTATTGCATGTTCCGAAAGGAAATGACAGAGAGACTCCAGTAAAGAAAGCACCAAATCACAACGGAGATAACTAAGAAATTCCTGATTGAATTTTGAGTTCCAAGAATCACAGGTGAGCAAGAACTGGGTGCAAAGTGAAGGACCCGAATGTGTCACTTCAGATAACTCTTTTGTCGAAAAATTCAAAAACTGTCTTAGTTGACATGTTATCATCGAATCCTTTGATTTTTTTTTTATAATTTATCTGGGATTGCAGATCAAAGGGGCACGTGTTCCCTTTATTGTCTTTTTAAAATAAAGAAATGGCTCTGCACAATTGCACATTTGAATTCTTTCTCCTTGTGATAATATATATATTTTTTTTGGTAAACTTCCTCGTGGTCATCTCCAACGTACGTTATCGGTATTGCGAATTTTGTTTGTTCTTCTATGGGATTTTTATACAATTTTTCAAAGATGATATATTGATTTTTTTAAGGCTCCAACGGCTTTAATCTTCTCAGCTCTCGTGATCACAGTTATTAAATTGAAAGAATTTACGTGTCATGCTTTCTGAAAGTTGTGAAAAAATACCAACATAGCAAGTAGCAACAAATTCTAAGATAGCACTTTGACAAACTAGAAATCGAGTGTGAGAAATATTTCTTTTGAATGATGTAGCGATTAACCACTCCATACTAACGTGAGTGAAAAACTGCTAAGAGGATCCTTTGCACTAAAAACGGAAGAGATGAAAAACTTAGTGAAGAGAAATTTTTTGGGGCGTGGGGGAGGGGGGGGGGGGGGAGGATTCCAAATTTTTTTTTTTTTTTTTTTTTTTGCTTTCCTTAAGCCTATTGATGATTCCCAATACGATGGCACTCATACTAGTCCCCATATATGGAGCTAACACAATGTTGATAAGAGGCACTACATCAACTCTAGGAGATTCTTCAATTAAGCAAACTTTCTCAACAACTGATGGAAGACATCACTAGCGTGACGCCAAGTTTTCTTAAAGTGTGACCCTACTCCTCTTACGGGAGTTGTCATATATTATCAAGTACATGTTCACACAGTATCACAACTGTATTGCATAATATAACAGTGGTAGCATAGGTGCAACCGCCAAAAGTGGGAACCAAATAGGGGCACACGTGTGCACCTGGGACCGAATTCCCCCTCCAATAGGCCTCAACAGCTACACCTTATCTTGTGTCACCACAATTATCTATGCCTTAAAATGACAGGAATGCCCCTAGATAACTAGCAATCATATACTGGGGGACTTCTATCAACACTGTCAAACTCCGGTTATGGTGTCATTGCATGCCATTGAAAATTGCAATGGTCATTGGAGATGCTAGGAAAAATAAATATATATTTATCAAGATACCCATCAACTTGGGGTTGATTGTCATGAAACATTTAATCTAGTAGCGAAGTCAACTACGACATACTATTATAACTGATAAGGATGAAATACTAGCAAACCGGGCTTAATAGCGATCAGGTCAGGCACTCCGGTCGGGACTGGTTCGAAGGTTGAACCAATAAGTAGAGTATATATGAAGAAACCTGATGGTTATGGAAAGAGACGTGCCTCGTCAAATTCGAGATGCCATACATGAAAACTACAACTAACTCAAAAAGAAGGGGGGAAAACCCTACGATCGGATGGCTACCAAGAAGGATAATGAACGAATTCAATGACCGAGAATAAGAGGTGAATCCTATATAAACTAAAGCATTACACAAAGTTGAAGTATCTAAATCATTTCCCTCCATTATTGTTATTCAACTAAGCTCTACAACTAGCTAGAGCTTTGTGGTGATCTATTATTGATTTAACCTTCAAAGGAGGCTTCTTGACCGCTGAGTCGGCCCATGTCTAACCTTGTTTTGCAGGCAACATTAGGGAGTGATTAATTTTTGGACACATTATTTGGTGTCATCTGTGTGAAATGCTTCAAAAAGCCATGGTAGACACCAGATCTACGGTTCAAAGGCATCAAAATCAAAACATTCAACCTCCATTGGATGGAAATCTTGCTCCCCCAGAGGGAAACCATGTTTGTGGGGGTGAGAAGCACAAAGAAGAGGAGGTGGCTGCAGGAGTTCATCTAAGCGATCCAAACAAAGAGATCTAAATGATTCCAATCATCCAGGAGTAGATGAATCAAAGTCAGCAATAGATGAACCAAATGCAGATTCAGTTTCTTGAAATGCAAAACATGCTCGAACGATGACCAGAAGTCTAGGAGTCCCAAGGAACCCAAATCTCCATGATCGTGAGGAAGCAAGAAGGCAAGCCCGGAGGACTAAAAGGAGGGATTCCCCAAGTAAGGGACGTTGTGAAATCCGGCCCAAACCTAGCTAGGACAACCCTATTTGTTTTGGGTGAAGAAAGGCTTGTTTATGTTTGACCTTGAAGTGGGACCCAAAGTTCAGTTTAGATATGTTTAGAAGACCTTAGAAAGTCAAGCCAAGCCTCTCCCTTAGTGTTGATTTGGGTGCTTGACCCGAAACCCATGGATATTGTTGATGGTGCTCCATACTTGGAAGCATTGTTAGTGATTGTTTTGAATCTGCAGCCTAAATATGGAGAGCTTAGTTGGTGGACCTAATGCACTCCTGGACATGATTCGAAGGTAATTCCCTAATCTAGATTTGTTGATTGACTTGTAGGAGAAAACCCACCTCAATTTGAGTTGTTCTAGCCCTCCAATTCCCTCCCCCAAGTTACTGTCACTGCTTGGTCAACTAGCTTGGTCGACTGGGTTGGTTGGCCCAGTCGACCAAAGGAATTATAAGCCCAAGAAAATCTGGTTTTTTGGTCATTTTGGGTTCTATTTATGTGGATCTTCGGGGCTTTAACCCTATTCTACTGCTGGGACTCTCTTGGAATGTGGGAAGGCTCCTCTTAGGCTCCTCCTTGGCTTGGGTGATGATCTTCTACAAGAATCATTGTTCCTCTTTCCTAATTTCATCTTCAAGGTATGAATTTGCTCACTCTCTCTCTATTCTAATCTAAACCCTTCTCTTACTTGTTGTTGTAACCATGAAGATGATGATGCAACCTTGCAACCATCTCTTCATGTGTTCTATCCTTGCCATTGCATAAACCCCTTTCATTTCTACCTATGCTATGCCCCCATTTCGATTCTTATCTATACATTTCCATCATTCTCTTCATTGCAACATGATTTCAGCTCCTAAACTGAATTGTATAGC
Organism: Hakea prostrata; assembly: GCF_041222555.1. Lineage (NCBI taxonomy): Eukaryota > Viridiplantae > Streptophyta > Magnoliopsida > Proteales > Proteaceae > Hakea > Hakea prostrata. Next base: position 40,284,936 of record NC_142601.1, on the reverse strand, counting down.
ATGCTAAGTCTGATTTCTTATTTGCATGTGATCCTAATCTATTTCTTATCATTTCCTTAGCTGATTCCTTATTGTTCCTTGCAATTGCAATCAATTTCATTATAGAACATGATGTTTAACATATAGAAATTAGGGTTTCAAATTGGGGGTTTCTATTTAGACCATTGGATTATGCTAATTACTTGCTAGATAGTGTTCTTATATTGTTACTAACAATCCCTCCAAGTTTCAGATCGATCCGAGCCCCGGAAGATCGATTTAGGGCCAAAATTCACTATTTCAGCCCGACACTGTTCACTTGGTCGACTGGCTTGTCGACTGGGCCAGTCAACCAATTGATGGCTGCATTGTGTATTTTTCCGATTTGACCCGTTCGACCTCCGATTTTCTCGATTTCTTCTCTAATCTTTTATCTATGATTGTCTAGGGTGTAAATACAATCCTTGGGACCATCCCCTTTTGATCTTTGGATCATCTTCAACTCGACTCAAGGTAAGGACGGTTATTACCATAATTACATGGATTATGTGAATTATGCTTATATGTTAGAACTTGGTATATTCACCTTAATTGTTGTATTTCTAACATCATAGGACTGTTGTATGTACTTTAAGACAGTAGTAACATGTTTATACATATTCTTTGGTTATTATGACTATTCATTCTTGTTAATTACATATATGATTGATCATGTGATGTGATATGCCTTTTTATATGATGATGTATCATTTGTGTATGATATGATGGAATTGGAAATGTGATTGAATAGGTATGATTTGGGATTGGAGAATGTCCTATTGACATTTTTGTCCTTGGACATCGGAGGGAATAGTATGGGATGTTCTCCGAAGATGCCCATCGATGCTTTCCCGGATTATTGGATGACATACATAGGACTCGTCTAGATGTGTTGGCTAGGATGTCCTTGTTGTATCAGACCCGAATCGGAAGGGTATTGAGACCGAACAACCAATGGTAGTAGTGTGATTTGATGGGCGCTCAAGACTGGTGAGTTATATCTGTGAGAGGACATAAATCATATTGCGGATACCCAAAAGGGGCCATTTATTGGTAGGGTTGCAAATAGCTAGACTTGGGCTCATGGGTGCTCGAGACTAGTGAGTCATATCCGTGAGAGGACGTGAGAGCCTCCTCGTCTAATATTTGTGGATGACCAATAGGGTTGGTGAGTCCGGTGAGTTATATCCACTGACTCTAGTGTGAAGGATACCGGAAAGGATCCCGGGATGGGAGGAATGGACGTATTCGGATCTGACATGATACTACTGAGTAGATGACTTGCATTGGGCTAGGTTTTACCTTGACATGCGCCAATACTTAGACCAAATGGAGATGTGAGAGAGCAATGACCGAAACCCCAGCCATGGATTGTCCGAGATGGATGCAGGACCCATTACCAACCGGTGTTGAGTGACTGAGACTTACCCAAAGAAGTAAGGTGCTATGACTTAAAGCATGTCTACCATAGAGACTAGCATATATAGAGTTAGTTTCATACTTGCATCGTTTGTTTCATACCATCTTGCATCATGCTATGCTTTGTATCATGTATCTGTGTTATTATGGAATAGCTGCCTTGCTGAGTTCTTTTGAAGTCACTCCTTTTTTTGCAACATCTTTTGTTAGACTTATCTGCATGTACTACTACTGTTGACTGTGATGGTCAACATTATGAAGACCAAATTGATGACTCATACACTACTGATCATGGTGACTGCGTCGGTGATGACTATTAGTGCGAGACTGATAATTGTCAAAGAGTGGATCCGGCCTTGCCTAGTTTCATATGATTATGTTAATGAGGAAACATTGTATAAGTTAGAAAAAGTTGTAACTTAGTTGCTTACATTTTTCTTTCCCTTCTTTTGAGAACTGGTTGTAACCTTTACTTTATTTCGATCTACCTTCCGTTGTTATTGTAGAATGGGTTTCCCCCTTCATTTTGTACTTTGACTATTTATTCTATTGGTATCATTTCCTTACTCTAATGTTCTTTTGTGATCCTTTCTTGACTTTTATTATTAAATTACTTGAATACAAAGATTTGTTCTTGCTTTTTGATTATATTATTGTTCTAAGTGGTTATGATCTTTCCTAAACTGGATCGTCGGGACCATGGATCACTTCCCCGGGTAATCCAGATAGGGTACCCCCTAGGTGGATTTTGCGGGATGTGACAGACGTCCTCTGCGAAGGGAAAGGATCCCGGACGAAGGCAAAACTTATGTTAGCCATTAAAAAGAAACTTAATGCTGCTAGAAGGAGGAGAACTTTCGGGAGTGAGAAGGACAAGAGAGTTACCAAGGAGAAACAACCCAGAAGTGCAAGATCGCAAGGAAGCCAAATGAGGACTCTGACCAGGATCGAAAGAGGAGTACGAACACACTCAATGACATCTCAATTATCCGATAGAGATAGCGTTCAGACCCCGAACACAAGATTTGTTTAGATCGATAGAAAGTTGATAGGTATAAACTAGAAATTGGGACAGCTCATAAAGGGCAAGAAATCAGATGATACATACTCGATTATTTGAAGAAAAAAACCCCTTTGTTGACGCTATAGCCAAGTATGAATCCCCCATGATTTCAGACTCATGACGCTCCCTCTTTGTTCAATGGCATACCCGAGAGTGTGATCCACAGCCCGAAGATCAGGTATCGAGTGATCAACCTCCCACATAAACAATAACATAATCATGAACAATCATAACAAGAGTGCGGAAGATAAATCATAGATCCAATAAAGAAAGAATGAATCATAAATGAATCAGAATACTAAATATAGTCAGAGTATCAAACAGATAAGTAAAGTGAGGCAAAAATCCCACTTTACAACCAGCGGAAAAGTAGCTCTAAAGAATAAACTAGACAAAATCTAATCCCAGTAGCTAGTACATTGGGTAACTAAATTGTTCTCCACTTTATAGACAACATCCTTGTAAGTGTAAATCTCATAAATGGCACAAGGACGCTTCCACTCAATGGTCGGACTAAGCATCGTACGGAGCATAACCACTCGCGGGATCTTCGAGTAATTGTGGTAACCGCAATCACCTTCCCGGAGATATGCCTCTTCTCTTGGCTCGCTTCTTCATAGGGACCGTCATAGTACTCTAGCACTCCGCCAGGATAGTCTAACAACATTGTACAATAAAGGAATGAGTTTCAAAGAAACTCAGGTAAAGCGAGTTAAAAATCCATAATAACATAAATGGCAGGATTCCGGGAACAATCATGAATGCAATATGATATGAGACAAGCAATGAATGAATGAATCTAACTCTATGTATGCTGGTCTCTTATTGCGGAGCCATGCTTTAAGTCATAGCACCGTACTTCTTTAGGAAAGTCCACTCACATCCTCAACCATTTAAGATATCTTGGATTCTCTCACGGATCATTTCCACCGGGTCTTGAGCAGGCCGATTGGTAATGGGTCCTTCATCCCTCGGGACTAACCATGGCGAGGGGTTAAGTCAACACACTCTCTCACAACCATTTGGTATAAGTCCTTGGCGCATGTCGGGGTAAAACCTAGCCAAATGCAAGTCTTCTACTTAGTTACATCAAGTCGCCAGATCCGGATACGTCCATTCCTCGTCCACGACGATCCTTTCCGGTATCCTTCACACTAGAGTCCTCATAGTCCCCGACTACGGACTCACCAACCCTATTGATCATCCACATATGGTAAACGGGAAGCTCTCACGTCCTCTCACGGGTTGGTTACCGGTCTTAAGCGCCCGTGAGCCCAAGTCTAACCATATGCAACCCTACCAATAAATGGCCCCCACAATGTGATTCCCTGTCCTCTCACGGGTTGGTTACCGGTCTTGAGCGCCCATGAATCCCCATTGCTACCACCGGTCGTTCGGTCTCAATACCCCTCCGATTAGGGTCGACATAACAGGACATCCTAGCCAAACACTACTAGACAATCCTAGATATGTCATCCAACAGTTTAGGAAGGTGTCCAGAGGGCATCTCCGGAAACATCCCATAATATTCCCGTAGTAGTCCAAGAAGGAAGGTGTCAAAAGGACACCTCTCCTTTCCAAACCATACTTAAGCATACACATGCATCAATTCATATCATCACATATATGGTAACTTCATATATGGAAAGAAATCAATAATTACAATCACTTTTATAACATTGGTAAGTGCGGAATAACAAGATACCAAATCAAAAGACAATTGTAGAGTATAGCGGAAATATACCCTACAAACACATGCGGAAGGTAGATCGAAATCTAAATAAAGCTCTAAGCTAATACAAGTAAAAGATAAGTCTAGAAGAAACAAAAGAAATCTAATCCACATCTTCAGTCAGCTCTTCTTGCTCTTCAGTCTTCATCTTCTTCACCTTGTGCTTCCTCATATGTACCGTCAAAGAAATCCGAACCTGTAGAGAAGTCTAACAACAAATTGTACAAAAAAGGAATGAGTTTCGAAAGAAACTCAGTAAGGTAAGTTAATCCATAACATCATAGATAAAATGTGGCAAACCATAACAAGATGCAATGCAATATGAAACAAACAATGTATGTATGCATCTAACTCTATGTATGCTGGTCTCTATGGCAGACATGCTTTAAGTCATAGCACCGTACTTCTTTGGGTAGGTCCGCTGACATCCTCAACCATTTAAGATATCTTGGATTCCCTCAACCATTTAAGATATCTTGGGCAGCCGGTTGGTAATGGGTCCTGCATCCCTCTCGGACAAACCATGGTAAGGGGTTAAGTCAACACACTCTCTCACAACCATTTGGCATAAGTACTGGCGCATGTCAAGGAAAAGCCTAGCCCAATGCAAGTCATCTACTCAGTTACATCAAGTCAGGTCCAGATACTTCCATTCCTCCCCTCTCGGGATCCTTTCCGGTATCCTTTCCACTAGAGTCAACGATATTACTCACCGGACTCATCAACCCTATTGGTTATCCACATATGGTAAACGGGAAGCTCTCATGTCCTCTCACGGATATAACTCACCGGTCTCGAGCGCCCATGAGCCCAAGTCTAGCCATATACAACCCTCCAATAAATGGTCCCCACAATGTGATTCCCGTCCTCTCACGGATATAACTCACTGGTCTTGAGTGCCCGTGAATCCCCATTGCTACCACGGGTCGTTCGGTCTCAATACCCTTCCGAATCGGGTCTGATATAACAGGGGTGTATCCTAGCCAAACACTGCTAGACATCCCTAGGTATGACAACCATTGATTCGGGAAAGCATCGATGGGCAACCCTGGAAGCATCCCATACTATTTCCGATAATGTCCAAGGACAGAAGCATCAAAAGGATACTCCCCAATCCCAAACCAAACTTAAGCAAACACATTCTCAGAACAGTCATGACATACACAACCAGTAGTTCATCATATAAAAGAGAATGTAAAAGCAACATCAAATTAAGCAGTAATAAGTAATTCATATAACATAAATAATGAAAAAGATGATATAAACAAGTGCTACTATTCCCACTGTAGGAGATCAGAATTAAAATACAATAATAGTAGGTAATCTCATAGTTTCATAGAGTAGAAACCAGAGAACAAGCAATCTATGTAGTTAAGGAATTAACTGTCCTTACCTTGATTATCACTGAAGATAATCCAAAGATCAAAGAGAGAGACACCAAACATGGCAAATAAACCCCTAACAAGCATAGATACAACATTAGGAAAGATACCTAAAAGATCAGAGAGAAAACGAATCAAATCGAGTGAAAATTGAAGCTACTGTCTTCATTGGTCGATTGATTGGTCTACTGACCCAGTCGACCAATCAAGTCAGTACGGGATAGTGAAAACTGTTTTGGCCATAACTTCTTCGTTTGAAGTCGGATTGATCCGAAATTCGAAGGGGAACTTCCTAGGATCTATTAGAATCATATGGGAAGATAAAATCATCAAGTCATGGTAAAAATATGGGTTCTTGATTTGACTCAAGAAACTAGGGTTAACATAGATCATGAAGGGAATATAGTATGGATCAAGGATAATGAACTAGAGGATGATAGGTTATGATTCTAGTAAAGAAAACACATTGATTGGAGGTTAACAAGATCAAAAAAAGGGTTCTTGGTTTGATCCAAGAGGTTAGGGTTTCACCCTTTTTTTGGCTCCCATGAAAAGGTTGAGAGCACCGGATGAAGGGAAGTAAATTGTTAGTCAAAAATAACAAGAATCATTCAATGATAAAGTTTAGGTTCACATAACTTTTACCCAAGAGGTTACCCTCACATGGGAGGTTACCAAAGGTTCTCTGGATGACCACACAAGGATAGGGTTTCAAAGGTTAGGGTTAGGTTTTCAAGAATTCAACAGGCAGGGTTTAAGATCATGATGATGATCATGAGTCTTAAAGAATATGGTGAGATCAGAGAATTGATGATTACAAGAATGCTTCATCATCTTTCTGATCTCAATGAAGAACAGAATAAAAGAAAGAAAATTAGAGATAGAAGACAGAGTGAGTGAAATCGTACCTTTGCCGCGAGAGGAAGAAGATTACTTCAAGTCTTGTGAGAGATCACCAAGGAATGCAAGGGAATTGATTAGATTAGGGTTCTAACTCATTCCAGAGGCTTAGGAGGCATAGGAGGCAGAGTATTCCTGAGATTAGACTTAAATAGAAGAGACAGGACCAAATTGGTAAATTCAGACACCATTGGTCGATTGGATTGGTCTACTAGTCCAGTCGACCAATGAGTCGACCAATCAGGACAGCAAGGTTCAAACAAGGATTCGGAAGGCTATACAAGGTCAAATTGAGTGAGGTTTTCTTCTACGAGTCAATTAAGAAGTATAGTTTCAAGAAATACCTTCGGATCAAGAATTGGAGTTCATTAGGTCCACCAACTAGGCTCATCTTCTTCGATGCGCAAGCAGGATTTGACAGACATAGTTCAGCAACTTCGGATAGGGATTTGGAAGGTTATATGGGGTCAAATTGAGTGGGGTTTTCTCCTACAAGTCCATCAAGAAGTCTAGTTTCGGGAAATATATTCGGATTGAGCAGAAGAGTTCATTAGGTATTTCAACTAATTCACCCTTCTTCGGTGCGCAGATTCAGAACAAAACTGATGGCTCTCATGGAAAGGCTAAGGGTAATCAAGATTCACCCTAGGGAAAGAGAAACAAAGAATGCACAATCTGAAAAGGTGTTGGGAAGTTTCCAACAGATAAAAGAACATTAGGGTCTCAGATATGGTTACCTCTCATAAGAGTTGGTTACCTCCCATGAGAGTTACCCATAATTAACTCTTACAAAAACATCCCAAGATAGATAAAGGAACATCTCATTAATATTTCAAAATCAAGAATGGAATTAGGAAGGGTGTACTAATGAGAGAAAAGAATGTAAATAAATTCAAAGGAAAGAAATCCTAATATCCCATGGGAAGACTAGGGAGAATAAAGATTCACCCTAGGGAATAAAGATAAAGAAATCATAATAAAGAAAGTCTTGGGGAGGATCCAATGAATTAATAGAAAATAGAAGGGTTGCCAATTGTTCCAAGGAAAAACAAGGATCAACTCCTCAATCATGAGGACACAAGGGAAGGTTATGGTAATAGTATGAGACCTTCCCCACAATCATAAAGATAGGTAGAAAATTCAGGGAAAGTATCATCAGGATTGTTGGTGGAATCAAATTCAAGAATCATCGCCATATGGCTTCAAGAACATAGAGTGAATTGGGAAGTTCACTCTAGGGCTAAAAGAATTAGAGAAGAGGTCATTACAGCAGTGTAATACCCTTCTCATAATCAGAATATCAGAAGTAGAGAAGAAAGAATGAATTAAAGAAGAAACGAATTGAATATTAACCTTTTAGAAGAGAAGCCGATGAAGAAATCTGAACAGATGCTTGAGGGTCTTCCTTGGCTTCGAAGGAGAGGATCTAGGGCTCTTCCCACGTTCTCCAAAGGCTTAGAACAGATTGAGAGTGAAAAACATGGAGTTCCCCCCTTTAAATAGCACAAAGAGTCCAAGGATTACTAGGATTTCACCAAACTAACTAAATTGACCCTGTTGATTGATTGGTTGCCCAAGAGGAAGATCTAAGGTCCTTTCCACGTTCCATAGAGAGTTAGAAACCTAGTGGGAATGTTTACCACGAAACTAAAAGAAATAAAGCTTTAAAAAACCTTAAAAATAGAAAATTACCAAAATGCCACTGCCTGGACAACTTGTTCAAAAATAGGGATTTAATGGGCCTAACTTCAATATTTTTGGATGGGCTTCTTTCAACACATCATACTACTTACCTAGTATGGAGGGATGTCTTCAAACCAGGTCCAACTAAGCTTTAGGTCCATCAACCATGTTCTTCTTCACTAGTGAGTAGTTCAACACCAAATCAATTAAGGTTTCCATAAGGAAACACCATCATCAATATCCATGGGTTTTGGGTCAAACACCATATCTTCTATTGAGATGGCCCACAAAGACATCATCCCTCATTTTGGGACATTGGATCAACCCTAAGAGAAAGGTCTGACATGGCTTCCTAAGATTTTCAAAGATAGTAAAATTGAAATCATGGTCAAACTTCAAAATCAACATTAAACAAAACTGAAATCACGGTCCAACTTCAAAGTCAACATTTAAACAAACCCTTCTTTACCCAAAACAGATAGGGTGACTTGGCTAGGTTTGGGCTGGATTTCACATGTTGGGTCAAGGCATCCTTTTCGAACTGTCACCATGGCTGGGGTTTAGGCCACCACTCGCTCACTCCACCATTGGTATGAGTACTAGCGGGTGTCAGGGTTATACCTAGCCCAATGCATGTCATCTACTGAGTCACACCACTTTAAGGTCAAATACTTCCCTTCCTTGCTTCTCTCAATCCGTTCTGATATATTTCCCCCTAGAGTCATTGTCTCTTTCTCAGACTATACTGACTCTTAGCCCTATTGGTTATCCGCATATAATAAATGGGAAGCCCTCGTGTCCCCTCATGCTTCTCGCATTCTTAAGCGCCCACGAGCCCAAGCCTATTATGATGCAACCCCACCAATGAATGGCCCCAAGGCAATGTTGTGTGTCCCCTCATGCTTCTCACATTCTTGGGTTCCCACCAACCAAATATAGATGCCACGGGTCACTCGGCCCCAATACCCATTGTGAAATCCAGCCCAAACCTAGCCAAGACACCCTATCTGTTTTGGGTAAAGAAGGGTTAGTTTAAATGTTACACCTTAAAGTTGGACCTTGATTTGATCTTAGCTTGTTGCTTTTAGACCCTTTTGGTTGATGATTTGGTGTCAGAGCCCAAGCCCATGGACATTGACGATGATGCCCCTCACTTGAGAGCATTGTTAGTGTTAGTTTTGAATCTGCACACCGAAGAGGGGTGAATTAGTTGGTGGACCTAATGAACTCTTGTGCCAAACCCGAAGGTATTTCCCAAAACTAGACTTCTTGATGGACTTGTAGGAGAAAACCCCACTCAATTTTACCCCATATAACCCTCCAAATCCCTGTCCGAAGTTGCTGAACTATGTCTAGCAAATCCTGCTTGCGCATCGAAGAAGGTGAGCCTAGTTGGTGGACCTAATGAACTCCCATGCTTGATCTGAAGGTATTTCTGGAAACTAGACTTCTTTATTGACTCGTAGAAGAAAACCTCACCCAATTTGACCTTGTATAGCCCTCCTAATCCCTATTTGAACCTTGTTGTTCTGCTTGGTCGACTCGACCAAGCACTCGACCAATGGTTTGCCAAATCCGTGAAATTGTAATTTTAGGGTTTTTCACTTCTATTTAAACCCTACTTCGTGTTTCTTTGTTACGGCTGCCTCCTAAACACTTTTTGAACGTGAGAAGACCTCTCCGAAACTCTCTCTGGTGATTTCGAAGACTCCTCTGCAGATCTGAAGCCTCTCATCTCTAATCTAACAATTCAAGGTTAGTATCTCTTCTGAATTTCTAATTTTTCTTTCTTCATTCTTGTTCTTGATTGAGATCAGGAAGAAGATGCTGCAATCTTGCAACCATCTATTCCATGATCTCATTCCATCCTTTGAGATCTATGATCATCGTCATGATCTCAACCCTAGCCAAAAGGGAGAGATTTTGAGGGGAAATTCTTGAGTAACCCTCATGAGAGGTTAACCAATTTGGGAACCCTTTTATTTCTGTTAATTCATTTGACCCTCCCCAAAACCTTTCTTGATTGTAAATTCTTTGCCCTAGGGTGAATCCTTATTCTCCCTAGTCTTTCCGTGGGATACACGGATCCTTGTTAGTAAATCCCTAATCGTATGATTAGAATTTCTTTCCTTTCACTTTAATTGAGAACCTTATTTTCTCTCATTGGTAGACCCTTCCTAATTCCATTCTTGATTTTGAAATACTAATGAGATGTTCCTTTATCTATCTTGGGTTGTTTTTGTGAGAGTTAATTATGGGTAACTCTCATGAGAGGTAACCATATATGAAACCCTAATATTCTTTTATCTGTTGGAAACTCCCCAACACCTTTTTAGATTGTGCATTCTTTGTTTCTCTTGCCCTAGGGTGAATCTTGATTCTCCCTAACCTTTTCATGGGAGCCATAAAGGTTGAAACCCTAATTTCTTGGGTTAAATCAAGAATCCATCTTTTGACCATGACTTGATGATTTTATCTTCCCATAATGTTTCTATTAACCTAAACAAGATTTTCTATGATTTTCTTATTATGTTCTTGATTGCAACCATTCCCTTTCTTCCTGTGATCATAACCTTTTCATGAAAGCCATAAAGGTTGAAACCCTAGTTTCTTGGGTCAGATCAAGAACCCATCTTTTAACCATGACTTGATGATTTTATCTTCCCAAAATGTTTCTATTAACTTAAACTAGAATTTCTATGATTTCTTGTAGTTTCTTGATAACAATCATTCATTTTCATCCAGTGCTCTTAACCTGTTCATGTGAGCCAAAAGGGTGAAACCCTAGCCAATTAATTCTTGAAACCCTAACCCTTGTATGATCTCTCTGGAAACCTTTTGGTAACCTCCCATGTGAGGGAAACCTCATGGGTCATATTTATGTTAATCTAAATTTGACCTTCTATGATTTTCTTGTTTTAATTGGCCAATCATTAATTCCCTTACATTTTGTGATCTCAACCTTTTCCTACGAGCCAAAAAGGGTGAAACCCTAACTTCTTGGATCAAACCAGGAACCCTTAGTTTGATCTTGTTAACCTCCAATCAATGTGTTTTCTTTACTAGAATCATAACCTATCATCCTCTAGTTCATTATCCTTGATCCATACTATATTCCCTTCATGATCTATGTTTAACCTAATTTCTTGGATATATGTTATTGACCCTGTTAACAGCCAATCAATGTGTTTTCTTTACTAGAATCATAACCTGTCATCCTCTAGTTCATTATCCTTGATCCATACTATATTCCCTTCATGATCTATGTTTACCCTAATTTCTTGGGTATATGTTATTGGCCCTGTTAATAGTAAATCAATGTGTTTTCTTTACTAAATTGTAACCTATCATCATCTAAATTCCTTATCCTTGATCATACTGTGTTTTCTTCATGATCCTTGATTTAACCTAATTGGGTTAACTTTTCGGTTCCAAGATTGTATCTTGGAAACTTGATTTGATTAATGGTTTGATGTCCTCTATAGACTTGGATGCTTCCATTGAAGTTTCCCCCTTATTTTGTACCCTTTTGAACCACCAAATTTGGATTCATATTCTAAAAATTCTGATTCTTGAAGGCTACTGTCTCTGTTGGTCGACTCATTGGTCGACTGGGTCAATAGACCAATCAATCGACCAATGAGTACAGCAGCCTCCTTCTTGGTCTGTTTTGATTGATTTGATATATTTCCTTCTATGTATCTTTCCTAACATGTTGTATACACTTTTTTAAGACTTTCTTCTAAGGTTTAGTCAAGGTCCTACTTGATTCCCTAAGTTCCTTTACGAGTTAGAAGGTCAGGACAATTATTTCCTTAATTACATAGATCGCATGCTCTCTGGTTTCTACCTTATAAAACTATGAGTTTACCTACTGTTGTTATACTTTATATTTCTGATTTTCTACTATGAGAACAGTAGCACTTGCTTATGTTTCTTTTATTATTTATCTTATATGAATTGCTTATTTCTATATTATTTAAATGATTAGATCATGATTTTATATTCTCTTTTATATGATGAAGTGTTGACTGTATATGTCATGACTGATCTGAATGTGTTTGATTAGGTATAGTTTGGGATTGAGAGGTGTCCTTTTGACACTTCTGTCATTGGACATTATCGGAAATAGTATGGGATGTTTCTGGGGTTGCCCATCGACGCTTTCCCAAATCATTGATTGTCATACCTAGGGCTGTCTAGCAGTGTTTGGCTAGGATGTCCCCGTTATATCAGACCCGATTCGGAAGGGCATTGAGACCAAACGACCCGTGGTAGCAATGGGGATTCGTGGGCGCTCAAGACCGGTAACCAATCCGTGAGAGGACATGGATCACATTGTGGATACTCAAAAGAGGCCATTTATCGGTAGGGTTGCATATGGTTAGACTTGGGCTCACGGGCGCTCAAGACCGGTAACCAACCCGTGAGAGGACGTGAGAGCTTCCCGTTTACCATATGTGGATGACCTATAGGGTTGATGAGTATGTAGTCAGGGACTATTAGGACTCTAGTGGAAAGGATACCGGAAAGGATCGCTAGGGGCGAGGAATGGAAGTATCTGGACCTGAGATGATGTAACTGAGTAGATGACTTGCATTGGGCTAGGCTTTTCCCTGACATGCGCCGGTACTTATGCCAAATGGTTGTGAGAGAGTGTGTTGACTTAACCCCCTGCCATGGTTTGTCCTGAGGGATGCCGGACCCATTACCAAAAGGCGTTGTGTGATTGACCTACCCAAAGAAGTACGGTGCTATGACTTAAAGCATGTTTACCATAGAGACCAGCATACATAGAGTTTAGATGCATACATACATTATCTGTTTCATATTGCATTGCATCTTGTTATGGTTTGCCACATGTTATTTATATTGTTATGGATTAACTTGCCTTACTGAGTTTCTTTTGAAACTCATTCCTTTTTGTACAATCTGTTGTTAGACTTCTCTACAGGTTCGGATTTCTTTGACGGTCTGTATGAGGAAGCGCAAGGTGAAGAAGATAAGACTGAAGGAGAAGAAGAGCTGACTAAAGATGTGGATTAGATTACTTTTGTTTCTTTTAGACTTATCTTTTACTTTACTTGTATTAGCTTAGAGCTTTATTTAGATTTCGATCTACCTTCCGCATGTGTTTGTAGGGTATATTTCCGCTATACTCTATAGTTGTCTTTTGATTTGGTATCTTGTTATTCCGCACTCTGATATTCTATAGTGATCCTTCTGAGATCCTTTCTTGACTTTTATTATAAATTACTTGAACATTATGATTTGTTCTTGCTTTTGATTATGATATTATGCGAAATGGATATGATCGTTCCTATACTTGATCTTTAGGGTTGTGGATCACACTCTCGGGTATGCCAGTTAGGGTACCGGCTGGGAGGATGTGACACCCATGCCGATAGAGTGTGATATGACGAGGTTTCTAACCAAATGCATTTACACTCCCTAGGTATGCCATCCAGTAATCATGGAAAGCACCAAGGGGCATCATAGGAAAGCGTCACATACCACCTCCACTGATGTCTTGAGACAAAAAATCCAATTGGCATTCCCCATTCCACAATCAAAACCTAAGCAATCACATTACAATATGATTTCAAACATACATCATATCATAATCCATTGACATTCCAATCATTCACATTCTTAATAAATATGCATATCATCATTAATATAACATTCTAAAATTATAGAGACATATCTATCATGAACAAGTCCTATAACAGTAACAAAGATCATGCATTCAAAAATAGAAAGTAACTTATGTTATTTGTAAGTGAACGTCCTCACCTTGTTGTCAACTTGTAACCTTCGAATAGTAGACCAAAAGGTAGCTTCAAACTTGCCAAAGAAACCCTAATAATATGATGATTCAATGTTAGCAACAAACCCTAAAGGCTTGAAGATGAAAAGAGGGCAAAACAGGGGATTTTTCTATCACTGTACCCTTTGGTCGCCTGGGGCTGCCAAAGCAAGCTGCCAACGCTACTGTGTACATACAACAAAACCAAAAATTGATCTGAAACTCATCATTTGGACTCCAAATCAGTCCGAAATTGTTTAGAAAACTCTGAAATACTAGTATGACACTGTCTAATATGATTTAGGCATCAATCATGGTCAAAGGAGTGAAGACCTAACGAGTCCTATTTAGGTTTCTTCCAAAATCACACCACGAGATTCTCGGATAGACTAGAGTGAATGGGGATTCACTCTAGAGTAAAGATAATAGTAAACGAAGGTCTGAAATCATCATTCAATATGATCTCATATGGTTTGAAGGTAAGACTAATCAAAAGGAGTAAAATCCAATAGATCTCATGCTAGGTCTTTACCGAAATTATACCATGAAGTTCATGGAAGGGATAGAGTGAATGGGGATCCACTAGAACAAAAAGAAAAGAAGAATAGGTACTTACAACAAGTATAGACCTTGAAGAAGGTCTAAACAGTAGGTAGAAACAAGAGAGAAATAGAAACTAGAAAGAGTAAAATGAATGCTAACCTTTTAGAAGAAGAATCAACAGACAGAAACTTCGACGGACACTTCCAAACCTTCCTTCACCTTGAAGAGGGTTCTGTAGATAGTCTTTGACGGTTTTAGAACATAATGACATGATTTAGAATGAAAAATGCTTAAATAGGGCTTCAAAAACCTAATTTCCAAAAAGTGACAATTCTACCCCAGAACTGGTTGGTTTGGACGCTCTAAGGCAGGCTGCCAACCTATTCCTTTTTGGTCAAAATCAAATTTTAGTCCTCTGAAAGCTCAATCTTCCTCTTGGGTCCTTTTCCAAGTAATAGAGGGATCTTACCTGGTTTACCCAAACCTTCCTCATGTCAATACCGTATTCTCGGTCCACTACCAAGTCCGTCATCATTCAAGTTAGATCTCCTTCCGAAATCAGACAAGGTTTCTATCTTAGCATCATCTCCATCTACTTCCATTGGTTCCAAGTCAGGTCCAATTGGTTCAATTTGGATGCCGACAATTGTCTTCTTCCCTCACTCTAGTTTTTTGGACCTACTATATGGGTTTCCAGATTAGGGTTTTGCATGATTTCACATCACCCAAGATGGCATCTAAGCCCGAAGAAAGAAACATGAACAAGTATTGTTGTCTCCATCAGTAGTATGGACATTATACTAATGAATCCAGGCATTTGAAGGCAGATATTGAAAGGCTAACATCCCAAGGGCATTTGGCAAATTATATAAAGCATTGAGAAGATGACCGAGAAAGAAGAACAACTGGAGAAAAAAGAAGAGAATGATCGAGAAGTAGAGACCATCAGCCTAAAACTTCCTGAAATCCCACCTAACCCTAACCCGAAAATCCTTATTGTAGGTCCGAATACCCGAAGTGAAGAGAGAAGACAGTTGTGGGCCATCTCAGTTGAACCCATTGAGTCTGACCTAGAGCCAATGGGAATTGATGATGGAGTTCCTCCTACAGAAACCTGACTGACGTTGGGGAGAAGTTGTAGCTTGTTGATGTTGAACTTGGATGATAGACTTGAGTTCAAGTTTGACACCTTTGGAAGGTCCTTTAAAATCAGGTAAGACCCTTTGATAAGTTGGAAAAGGACCCAGTGGAACTTGGGGACCAAAAATCTGAATTTTGGCCTTACTGTCTAGCTTGTTTGCTTTAAGCGACCAATCCTCCTAGGGGCAGTTTGGTCACTCCTTGGAAATTTAGGTTTTTGAAACCCTATATATTCCAATTTTGTTCTTTTTCATCTCATAATGTTCTAAAGCCTCTGGAGAATGTGAGAAAAACCTTAGAGCCTCCTCTTCGAAGCCAAGGAAGATCCCCAAGCATCCGTAGGAGTTTCTCCGTCGAATCTTCTTCCACAAGGTTAGTATTCGCTTCTATTCTTTATCGATCTATTCTCTCTACTATTTCTACACTTTGTTTTGATTATGAGGAAGGTCTTACACTACTATAACGACCTAATCTTAGATCCTCATAGTCTTAGAGTGAATTCCCATTCACTCTATTCTCTCCGTAGACAATATAGTATGATTTCGATGTTTAACCTAGATGATGACCATGATCTTATTCTAATCTGAGTTGTTTGATTTCTAATCTCTTTTAGATATATTCCGAGGTTGTTTTCTAAGCATGATCTACTATTTTCTTATCTCTAGAATGAATCCCCATTCATTCTAGTCTCTTCATGAAATCCACGGATCGATTTCGATTTAAGCCTATTTTATGATTCGATTAGATTTCTATTCCAATGACCTTGTTAGATGCTTAGATCTTGCTAGATAGTCTGCTTTTACTGTTATAGAATTTCCCTTTTAATTTCAGAGTGTTTCAAATCCCGGATGATGAGTTTCTGACCAAGTCGCTTGACCCTTGGTCGCTTTAAGCGACCAACCATAAGCGACCAAGCTAGCCAGTGACAACAACTTTCACTGTTTTGGTCAGTTTTCATCTCCAATCCTTGGAGGCTTGTTACTAATGCTTAACCTATGTTTGTTTAGGGTTTCTTTGGTAACTTTTGACCTACCCTCTAATCTTTTC
Organism: Hakea prostrata; assembly: GCF_041222555.1. NCBI lineage: Eukaryota > Viridiplantae > Streptophyta > Magnoliopsida > Proteales > Proteaceae > Hakea > Hakea prostrata. The sequence goes on along the minus strand of NC_142601.1, from coordinate 40,268,200 downwards.
TCCAAAGTTTTTGAATCAATTAATAAGGTGAGTATGTTCACTCACAATTGACATCATTATGTGCTATACTATGATAAGATTTATATGCATATGTTAGCTACTGTTTTAGAACTTTTTTCTATATTGTTATACTTCTAAAATTATAGTATACTATGCATGATGTGATTACATGTTTGTATTGAATATGAATAATGGGATTGTGAGTTGGACTTTGTTAAGATTATTTATGAAATCATGATGTGTTGTCATTGCCTAATTGTGATTGGGGAATGGGTGATAAGCATGCATTTACCATTATTTATTTGATTTGATTCCCGTACTTATTTAATTAAAGAGAGCTAATTGAGTATGTTTGTGTATTTTTCAAGAATAAAGTTATTTTGGTTATTAGAGATAATATGGAGTAAAGTTGGCAAATATTTTTGATATTGGTGGATTTTAAATCATGGCATTCAATCTTGCTGCCCAAGAAAATCATGAAAAGTAAGATCTTAGTCAAATTGGAAATAGGTGGAGGTCTAAGGAACAAAATTGGTAATAAATCTGAAAATCGGGTAAACAGCCCTACCTTCAGTATTTTGGGCATATCTCTCTCGTATGAGCTTGGATTTTGGTGATTCAAGATGCTATGGAACGATATTGAAAATATATACAACTTTTCAGTTTTGTGTTTTGTGTTTTTCCAAACTCCGAAAGAATAAAGGTCAAATCTACGGGTAAAGAGAGGGGATTCATTGTGTGTGGGAGACATAAAAGAGAAGCCAACCACAGAGAAAAGACGGAAAATGTGGCTCTCATCTCTCTCATTGCTAAATAAGAAGACCACATCTCTCTCTCTCTCTCTCTCTCTCTCTCTCTCTCTCTCTCTCTCTCTCTCTCTCTCTCTCTCTCTCTCTCTCTCTCTCTCTCTCTCCCCCTCTCTCCCCCTATGTTTCATCTTTATTTTTCTTATGAACTTTGTGATAATGAGTAGCTAGTTCATTTTCTTTGGGATGTAGATGAACCATGTTTATTTCATTAATTTGATTGTTTTATATCTTCTAGTTGATTGTGTTTGAGTTTGACCAAAGATGTTCTATAGCTCAGCAAACTAAGCGTGCCAAGCTTCCACAAAGGACGATAGTCTTGCGAAGATAGGGCATACCTAGGAAGACCATCCCTAATTTGCTTTGAAGTGTAAAGTTATATCGGATAGAGAAAAGCATTGGGGATTCGAAATCCCAAAGATCTTCACATATTCATAGTTAACGTTTTTGCATTAATTAGTAGATTTAGTTTAAATTTAGTTTTGTTGAATTCAATCTTCGAGACTTAGCCTTTTAGTTCCCCATAGTTCGACCCCGTACTTTCTGCTTGCTAGATTACTATAGGATTTTCTTTTTGATTGGTTAGCGACACGATCAATGGAGAATGCCCTTTTGGAGTTTCTGACTCGGGACACCAATGGAGGTGGTATGGGATGCTTTCCTATAGTGCCCCTTGGCACTTTCGTTGATTACTGCTTGACATACTTAGGCATGTCTAGCAGTGTTTGCTAGGGAAACCCTATCATATTTGACCCTGTTGGAAGGGGTATTGAGACCAAGTGACCTGTGGCAGCAATGGGGATTTGTGGGCACTCAAGACTGATAACCAACCCATGAGAGGACATAAATCACACTGTGGGGGCTATTCATTGGTAGGGTTGCATATAGTAAGCATAGGCTTGTGGGCGAGAAGCATGAGGGGACACAAGAGCTTCCTATTTATTATATGTGGATGACCAATATGGTTTAGAGTCTATGTAGCCGGGAAGGATACAGTGACTCTAGGGGGAAAGATACCAGAAAGGATCGTGGGAAGCAAGGAATGGAAGTATCCGACCCTAAGTAGATGTGACTTCGTAGACGACTTGCATTGGGCTAAGTTTAACCTTGACACGCGCCAATACTCATACCAATGGTGGTGAGCGATAGTGTTGTCCTAAACCCCAGCCATGGAATGTCCGGGAAGGATGCCCTGACCCAACTACCGCGAAGAACCCAATAGACCGAGAGGGTTCTAGGAAGATTTACTGAGACTATCTAGAGGAGTATGGTGATTTATCTTAATGCGTGTCTGCCAATAGAGACCAGAATATATAGAGTTAGAAGCATACTTGCATACTATCTCATATCATTTGCATTCATGCCTTGACCTTGTTTTTTTGAGATTGTGATTGTTTGTAATTGTTAATTGTGTCTGAACTGCTTGCTGAGTTCTTTTGAGCTCACCCTTCGGGGAACATGTTTTTCTTTAGATTGTGTTGCAAGCACTAATGACTGCAAGATTCCAAACTACGAGGCCACGGCGTGTCACTCGTATTATATGCAAGATACTAGCTATTACAACTATACAACTATAACGGTGAAGACTTCCAGTGTGACAATGGAGCGTACCAGGATTAGTCATGCTCTGGAGCTAGTGCACTGGCATTTGGATGCAAAAGTCTTCAAGTTTAGGCGTACTTTATTTGAGTTGAAAGAGATCTACAACTAGACTAAATCTTATTCTCGTTCTTAGTTATTTTCCATTGTACTACCTTAGATTCGATCTACCTTCCGCTTTGGTCTGTAGAGTTATTTTTCACTATACTCTACAGTTATCTCTTTGATTGGTATCTTTTACTCCGTGCTTTGATATTATTTTGTGACCCTTCTGAGATCCATACTTGATTGTTTCTTAATTTACTTTAATACAATGATTTGTTCTTGCTCTTGATTATATTATTGTGCTATGTGGGATATGATCACCCTAAACTTGATCTTCAGGGCTGTGGATCACACCTCCAGGTATTCCAGATAGGGTCTGGCTGGGGTGATGTGACACTTCCAACTCCAAGAAAGGAAAGGAGATAGTAGGGTCTAGTCGGTCTCTGATCCTCACAATATTTGGAGGATCAAAACCTGAGTCCCTTAGAAGACTGAAGGTGAAATCGAATTTTGTAGGATTGAGAGAGGTTGTGAAGAAAAGAAAGAGGCCGACTCTCGAAGAGATCATCATGTTCAGCAAGGAAGATGAGAAAGGTGTGTGTACCCCACATGACAATGCGGTGATGATAAAAGTAGAGATTGGCCATCGAGAGGTGCACCGGGTTCTGGTAGACACATGATCATCAGCAAATTCTCTTGTCTTACGAGGCGTATCAAAAATTGAAGATGGAAGAAGATTTCATGAAACCAACTTCAACTCATTTTTATGGGTTTGCTGGGTCATCAACTGTGAAATCCAGCCCAAACCCTAACCCAGAAATCCATTTGTTTGTAGGTCCAAAGACCCGAAGTGAAGGTAGAAGGCAATTGTGGGCCATCTGAGTGGAAGACATGGTGTTTGACCCATAACCCATGGGGATTGATGATAGAGTTCTGTATATGGAAACCTTACCTAATATGGAGAAGAAACTGCATCTTGATGATGAAAAGCTTGATGAATGGACTTGAGACCTAGTTTGACATATTTTGGAAGGTCCCTCAATGCTAGGTAAGTCACTTGTTTGAGTTGGGAGAAGCCCCTTGGAATTTTGAGGTTTGGAGCTTGAAAACTCTATTTTTGGCCTTGCTATTAGGGTAGGTCGATCACCTGATAGACCAACCTGAGCGACCAACGCAAACAGGGGCTGTTTTGTAAAATCTGATTTTTGGGGTTTTGATGCTCTTTATATTAGAACTTTGTGGTAATCAGCCCCATTATGTTCCTAAGACTCTGGTGAACATGGAAAGCCTCTCTCAGGCACTCACATTGGAATTTTGGAAGATCCTTATCAAATCCTCAAAGCGTTTTGGCTAATCTTCTTCCTTAAGGTTGGTACTCACTCTACTCTTACTTGATCTACTCTCCTATTGAATTCTTCTATTCATTGTGATTAGGAGGATGATCTTAAGCCATTCCTATGACTGATCCTCCAATTTCTGCTGTTCTACAATGGATCTCCATACACTCTATGACTTTTTTATCTCCACATGATGATTTCGAAGGGAAATCAAGTGTGATCTTCATGATTGAATATCCATTCTAGGTTTTTGATTTCTAAAGCATGCTAGATTCATTCCCATGATGATTTTTTACTATGATCTTGTCACACCCCACCCAGCCGAATTTGGTCATACCCGAACCCGTGGAGGTGATACACTACAAGACCTGGGTTTAGTGACAACTCCATACAACACATGATATAATATAATTAAAAGGACAAAAATAATCAAGTTTATGTATTAAAATAAAAAATCCAAAATATCAATTACAATCATCCAACGACTAAAGTAGAAGTTAACTAATGTTAATCAAATGAACATCAGAGTTGAAGAGATAGTAAATCATTTGCAACGGAATATCTCTAAGGATCATTCTAATGGAAGGTGACACCATAAAAATAATCTTGACACGAGCATGATGCGTCGTGTGCATCGATATCTTCCCCGATCATGCCCTCGTGGTAATCACCTGACAATGGATCCTCCGTGGGAGCGGGTCATCATAACCTAAAGAAGAGTTTAAAAATATACACAAATAAAGGAATGAGTTCATAGAACTCAGTGAGGCAACTAACATCCATGTCATGCATTCATCCATCATTTCCACATCATAAACATATGATAAGCATGTGATTAACAATATAGTTAAAATGAAGTACAATTATGATATAATGTTTCTAACTCTATCATGTAATCTCCATGGTAGACACGCTTTAAGTATAAACACCAATCTCCTTTGGGTGGTGTCAGTCACTCTCCCTCAACAAGAGACGTCTATTGGGTTCTCCATGGTTGTTGGATAAAGTCTTGTTGAACTGTGGTTGGGGTATAGGTCACGACTCTCTCACATCACCTTTTGGTATGAGATTTGGCACGTGTCAATGATAAGCCTAAGCCTAGTGCAAGGTCATATGCTCTCGTACTACATATGGTCCTGATATCTCCCCTCATGCCTAGTGTCCTTTTGGTTTGATACCGTCCCACCTATGAATGGAATCCTCAACGTGAGGCATCTATTTGACCCCATTCCTTAACCCAGTGGTCATCCACATATAATAGACAGGATGCTCTCCATGTCCTCTCATGGGTTGGTTACCGGTCTTGAGCGCCAAGGAACCCTTATCTATTATATGCAACCCTAGCTCTCTATGATGATAGTGGGCCTGTTCAACATCCAGGACCTAGCCACTAGCATCATAGGTTAACGGCTTCAATACCCCTACCGGAAGGGTAGTAGTACTCATAGGGATTTCCTAGCCCAACACTTCTAGATACCTATCATCTATGCAATTTATATATAAATACCATCACATGAGGTCACTAGGGTAATGGGTGAACCCACAACCCCAGTTGATAAAATCAGCTAAGAAGAATAATTCCATTCAACATCATTCATCACATACATTCTCATATCGTATACATATCATTAATATAAAGTTTCAAATGATGAAAATACCCAACATCAAACTTAACTTCCGTTCGCGCAAAGTCACACACAAGCATATTACAATATATAAAAATTTAGAGCAATTTATATCACTAATAGGATCGAAAATGACAGCACTTAATAATACACAACATGGTTAGTCATTCCTCACCTTTCAATTCGATTTCTTTCTTAATTTCACAATTTCGGCTCACCCGAGTCAGCGATTAAACTCACAAAAATTCCTAATCAAACAAGAAGATTAATGGACACAAATTAGAAATCAAATGTGTTTCAAAAGAGTTCCCAAAATCACCCAACAAAACCCAATCTGACAATTTAGTTCAAACCCGCCGTTCTAAACCTAGTTTTGGCGAAAATTCAATATTTCGCTACCGATTCGAAGTTCAATTGAAATGAAACTTTGAGAATGTATAATTGGAAGAAATAGGGTCCTAAGGGTTCCTTCAATTTTATCTAATTAGTCCTAAATCAAAAAGGCCCAAATTTGGCTCTCCGAATCGCCCGTGGGCATCTCAGAGAGTCAAAACACGAAACCGTTCGCAACGATTCACACAAACCAGTTATAAACTAATAAGAAACATAAACATAACTAAAAACAAGCATTCAATAGACAAAGCATGCATCAACTACCCAAATCTATCATTTATTGCGAAGAACACCTCAAAACCCAAGCTCAAAGAAGAGGGTTTAAGGATTCTTACTTTTTCCAACAAATCCGCAATTATTCGTGTGCCAGCACTCTTCCAAATGGTTAGAAACCTTCCTTTCCCATGTTTTCTCCTCCTCCATTAGCCTTAGCCTCGTACTAGCAATATAAAATGTGAGTATGAGAGAAAGAGGGCAAGAAATAAGGTTTTAAACAGTAAAAACCCGATTCTGCCCTGAACTGGGCAGAGGGGTGGTCGACCGGCCGTTCAATCGGCCCAATCGACCGGACCTGGTTGAGGGGTCAAACAAGGTCCAAATTAGGAGATCTTTGGCTTTCTAGAGAGGTCTTTCAAAGATTTACGCGTGGGTGAAATTACCTTGTCATTTGGATTTTCCATCATCGTTTTACTGACATGCCAATATCGCCTTTAAAACCTTCATGACTAAACTTCTCTCTCCTCTTAAATTCTTAAAGAGGTGTCAAGTCATCACTAGAGTCATCCATTTGCATTGGGTCCACTTCCAAACCTTTGGGCTCAACTCAGATGCCCCACAATTGTCGCCGACTCGATGCCCAGGTTCGCGGTCCTGAAAACATGCGTGGGTTAACGGGTTAAAAATCTGAGGGATTTCACAGATCTACTATTCTTTTATTTCTAGAGTGATTCTCATTCTCTCTAGCCTTTCCGTAGAATTCACAGATTGATTTCGGGAAAACCTAGTTTTTTATTAAATTATAATTCTACTCTAATGATCATTGTTGATGCCTAATCTATGCTAGATAATCTTAGCTGTTTTAGAGTTTCCCTTAAAATTTTGGAGTGTTTCGACTCCCAGAAGTTGAGTTTTCGGATAAAAAATTAGGGATTATGTCCATACAGGACTGACTTGGTCAATCACCTTGGTCAATCAGCCTAACAGACCTAGCTAACCGACCAATATAGTCAAGGTTTGCCCTGTTTTGATCCGTTTCACTTCCAATCTTCGAGGGTTTGTTCCTAATGCTTAACCTATGTTTGTTTAGGGTTGGTTTGCTAACTTTGGACTTATACTTATCCTTTTCTCTGGAGTTTTTTTGAGATTATCTAAGGTAAGGACGTTTGTTCCCAATTAACCTAAAATACATGATTGCTTGTATTTAATTTGAATTGCATGATCATACTAATGTTTTCATGACTTACTTAAACTTATATTGCTGCTTTACTTACTATAACTACAGTAGGACTTACTTATGTGATTCACTTGTTATTTTTGTGAAAACCAGCCCTATCCTAACCCTAACCTTGACCCGGAAACCCTGTTGTTTGTAGGTCCGAAGACCTGAAGTAAAGGAATAAGCCAACTATGGGCCATCTCAGTAGAAGGCATGGTGTTTGACCCAGAACCCATGGAAGTTGACGATGGTGTTCCATACTTGGAAGCTTGTTCAAAACTGGAAAGGAAACTGCACCTTGTTGAAGATGATTCTAGTTGATGGACTTGAAATATAGTTAGACATGATTGGAAGGCATTTCTCTATACTAGGTAAGTCATATGTTGTGTTGGGAGAAGCTCATTAGATTTGGACTTGAGTTGGGCCTTCAATTCCCTGTCTGGGCCTTGTTGACTGGCTTGGTCGAATGGGTGGTTGACTGGGCCAATTGACCAACCAACAAAGTCAGAATCCGAGAAAATCTTCTGTTAGGTCTGTTGATGCTCTATTTAATAGGAGTACGAGTGTTTTAGCCGCTTTTGTTTCGAAAACCCTCGGAGAACGTGGGAAGACTCTCTCAAAGCCTCTCCTTTGTGATTTAGAAGAACATTGCAAGGTTTCAAGCTTCTCATCTTCGATCCTTCAATCTAAGGTTGGTAATCACTCTTGTGTCATATAGATCTACTTCTTCTATGATTTATTCTTGATTGAGACTATGAAGAAGATGTTGCATCCTTGCAACCATCTCTTCTAAAATCTCCTTCCATTATTAAGGTTTTATGACATTTACATTGATCTTCGCCACGATCCTTGTAAAAACCCTCATGAATTATGATCACTCTCTAGATTCGATTTCTTGAGCATGATAGATTTGTTTTGCATGATGTTTTCATGTATGATCTCTTGCTTGTCATCTACTGGAATGAGATCTGATCTTCTTTATTTTTCCTTTAGATTCATAATATATTTTCATCGAAAACTAGGGATTTTACCAAATTAGAAAGTCATGATTTCAAATTAGTAAGTAGTGTTTTTAATCTTTTTAGTGGCTAATCTATACTACTTTAGTGTTAGAATACTGTTCTAGAGGTTTCCTCCAAGTTTCGTAGAGTTTCGGATCTTGTAGACTGAGTTTCGGATCAAATTTCACATTTTTGCTTCGTACTGACTCAAGTGGTCAATTGGTTGGTCGACTGGACCAAGCTACCACTCAATCGACCAAGCAAGTCAGGAGCTCTGTTTTTCGCTCGATTTGATTCGTTTGATCTTCGATCTTTTAGGCCTCCTTCCTAATGTTTTATCTTTTATCTATGATTGTTTAGGGTTTATTTGCTAAGTTTGGAATCTCTCTCTTTGATCTTTCGATATTCATCAAAGCTATTTAAGGTAAGGACAGTTATTTCCATAATTACATAGATTGCATGAATCTTAGTTTCTATATTTGGATTCTTTTAGATTTTTACTACCATAAATGAATTTTCTTATTATTTTATTACTGATGCAAGTACTTTGACTACAGTAGTATCATGTTCATGTATTACTTTCATTATGAATACTTATTCTTATCAGTTACATATGTGATTGATCATGTTTATGCGTATCTTTCTATATGATGAGATACCGATTATGTATGTTGTGACTGATTTGAGAATGTGATTGAATAGGTATGATTTGGGATTGGGAAGTGTCCTTTCGACATTTCTGTCCTTGGACATCAGTGGGAATAGTATAGGATATTTCCAATGGTGCCCTTTGACACTTTCCCGAATTATTGATTGTCATACCTAGGGCTTGTCTAGCAGTGTTTGGCAAGGAATACCTCGTTATATCAGACCCAATTAGGAATGGTATTGAGACTGAACGATGCGTGGCAGCAATGGGGATTGGTGGGCGCTCAAGAACGGTAACCAACCCGTGAGAGGACATGAATCACATTGTGGGGGCCATTTATTGGTAGGGTTGCAAATAGTAGACTTGGGCTCATGGGTGCTCAAGACCAGTAACCAATCCGTGAGGGGACAAGAGAGCTTCCCGTCTATTATTTCTGGATGACCAATAGGGTTGATGAGTCCGTAGTCAGGGACTATGCTGACTCTCGTGTGAAGGATACCGGAAAGGATCGCCAGGGGCGAGGAATGGACGTATCTGGATCTGAGTTGATATGACTAAGTAGATGACTTGCATTGGGCTAGGGTTTACCTTGAAATGCGCCAGTACTTAGACCAATGGTGATGTGAGAGGGCAGTGACTTATACCCCAGCCATGGATTGTCTCGAGGGATGTTGGACCCATTACCAAACGACGTTGTGTGATTGAGACCTTCCTAAAGAAGTATGGTGCTATGACTTAAAACATGTCTGCTTATAGAGACCAGTATACATAGAGTTAGATTCATAAATTCATTGTTTGTTTCATATCGCATTGCATCATGTTATGTTCTGCAATCATGTTATTTGTGTTGTTGTGGATTAACTTGCCTTGCTGAGTTCTTTTGAACTCACTCCTTTTTGTACAATCTCTTTTGTTAAACTACTCTACAGGTACTAAATACTATGAAGGGAAATATGAGGAAGCACAAGCTGAAGAAGAGTACTATACGCAAGGTGCTGGCAACTATGAAGATCACGTTGATGATTCCTCGTGTGATCATGTTACGTACCGTGATTAGCTCTTCTATGGAGTGGGAACTTCTGTGCATGGTTGATGAAGTCTATGTTTATGAAGACTTTCTCTATAAAGTAGAAAACAATTGATTATCATTTCTTTACCTTCCTTTGAGAACAGTTGTATTTTCCCTTTGATTTATGAGCTACATTCCGCTATAACTGTGGAGTGAGATTCCGCCTCACTCTACTCCTTTTTTATTATATTTACATTTGGTATCATTTCCGCACTCTGATTACATTGTCATTTCTTTCCTTATTTGGATATCTTGTTCATATTATTACACATTGATTATATTATATTCATGATTATGTTATTGCATATGTGGGAGGATGATTTCCTCGATACTTGTTCTTCGGGGCTGTGGATCACACACTCTCGGGTATGCCAGATAGGGTATTGGCTAGGTAGATGTGACAAAGTGGTATCAAAGCCCAAAGTTCAAGGAAATCCTTACCACAGAAAACAATAACGGAACATTCCTGAGTTATAGATCCAAAAATGACTCAATTACTCTTAGAAGTGAATAATAGAACACTTGGATTAGAAACTTAATTAATGAAGCATAATTGGTGACTTGAATTGTCACATCCACCCAGCCGGTACCCCATTTGGAATACCCGGGATGTGATCCACAGTCCAAGGATCAATGATCTGAGGTCCATGCCTCCCACATACACGGTAACACAATCATGAACAGTAATAATCAATGGTAAAAACAGTTAATACTAAATATCATGAATAAGATAAGACTAAATAAATCAGAGTGCGGAAGGCAATAACCTTAAAGCATAATCATAAGGGTGAGAGAAGGTATGATAACCACTCTCTCAGAACAGCGGAAAAGAAGTGTGATAACGTCAAATACATGTCTAAGTGTCAAAAGATAAACTCAAGGATAAGTTAGTTACAAGACCAATGGTTCCACAAATACACCAGGGGAATGGGGCACTATGCTAGGGTTTCTTCTATACTAATAGTAGTCTCCTCAACAGTACGGATGAAGTAAACCCAGCATTTGCCGCTCTGCGCACAACCGTGGGGCTAACCCTCGGTGCGAATAATAATCCTCCTCGGCTCCAATATACGAATCCTCACCGACGCCACTACCCGGAGGGTAGTATGTGGAATCATAGTCCACCTCATAGGAGGTGCCATCGTAATCTTCGGTACCTGGAATGTAATCTAAAACATTTGCACAAAAGGAATGAGTTCGAAGAACTCAGCAAGGAAGTTATTCCATAATTAGAAATCATACACATTCGGAACATATAATAATGCAATGTGATATGGAACATATGATCTGAGATATGAGCCTAACTCTATGAATGCTGGTCTCTAAGGTAGACATGCTTTAAGTCATAGCACCGTACTTCTCGGGTCGTCAGTCACTCTCCCATTTCCATATCTTGGGAAGATCGGTAAAGTCATCAAAAACCATGGTAAGGGGAATCGGTCACCGCTCTCTCACATCACCATTTGGTCAAGTGCTGGCGCATGTCACAAGAAAGCCTAGCCCAATGCAAGTCATCTACTCGATCGGTCAAGTCGGATTCAGATACGTCCATTCCTCGCCCCGGCGATCCTTTCCGGTATCCTTCACACTAGAGTCAGCGAAATCCCGGATTTCGGACTCATCAACCCTATTGGTCATCCACATATAGTAAACGGGAAGCTCTCACGTCCTCTCACAGATTGGTTACCAGTCTTGAGCGCCCGTGAGCCCAAGTCTATCCATATGCAACTCTACCAATAAATGGCCCCTTTCAGGTATCCGTAGCATGGTTTATGTCCCCTACCGGATTGGCTACCGACCTAGAGCGCCCATCCAACCATACACTACCACGGGTTGTTCAGTCTCAATGCCCTTCCGATTCGGGTCTGACACGACAAGGATGAACCTAGCCACACAACTAGACACTCCTATGTATGTCATCCAATAACTCGGGAAAGTGTCGATAGGCACCATCGGAGAACATCCCATACTATTCCCTCCGATGCCCAAGGACAGAAGTGTCAGTAGGACACCCTCCAATCCCAAGTCATACGTAAGCAATCACACATCAAATCTCATCATTTCTCATGCATCCAATGCATATTCATAATAGTACTCAAATCATGATCTTGAAACGAATCATTATAAACATAAGCAAATCAAAATGATAGAGTAACACAACAAATGTATAAAGATTTAAATGTTACTGTTCTAACACATATGTATCAGTATCATAATGATTGAAAGAAATTTAGGGATTGAAAGAAATTTAGGCATTTCATTCTTTGCATAAAGCATAGTTCAATATTTGATGACTTATATGTTTATGGATATAACCATCCTTACCTTGGGTGAGTTGATGATGAATTGAGAATACCAAGAATAGTCCAATAGAAGTGTTAAGGCCCTAAACAAACATCAATAATAAGTTAGAAAAGAAGTCGGGAAGATCAGATGTCATTTGAGTCAAAACTGACCAAGGTTGTTGTCAGCAACAACTTTGGTCGATGGTTTTGGTCGATGGTATCGACCAAAATGATCGACCAAAATAGTCCTCGGGCAGAATAGTGGATTTTGGGGATTTTGGTCCAAAATGAGTCTTCCGGTGTTCGGATCAATCTGGAACTTGGAGGCATACTTAACAACAGTAGTAGGACACTATAAATCAAGGAATTAACCCAATCCAATGGTCTAATTAAAAAGCCCCAATTTGAGCTATCAAGTTCAAGTGATAAACATCATGGCATGAGTTGGAATTGATTGCATTGATGAGGAATAGCATGCAATAGCTAGGGGAACTAATAGAAATTCGATTGGAATCATATGGCAATGTTAAACATGAACATAACACACTTTATAGCTCAGTTTGATATCAAATGGTATGATGTTAATAGGTAAAGCATGGAATACATATGCTAGGCATGAGATATAAGCATTAGCATCAATGAATGGCTAAGGGAATCATGGATTGAGCATGAGTAGGCACTTGGAGTGGTGGTTGCAAGGTTGCAGCACCATTCCAAATGTCCCATCAGCAAGATGACAATAGAAAGGAGTAGAAAATGGTAGGGTAGAGAGTGGAATGAAGAGTCTTACCTTAGTGTAGAAGATGAATGCAAGAATCAATGATAAACTAAGTGTCTTTGATGAGATACCCTTCACACTAACCAAGGAGCTGCTTTGGGAAGCTCTCCCCACGTTCCCAGGTGAGAAAAATGATTGCAAAAGGCTCAAGGCTCGAGGTCATATTAAATAGAAAAGGAATATTCCATGGAATCATTAACTTGGCAGACTGGGACATTTTGGTCGATGCTTTTGGTCGATGGTATCGACCAAAATGATCGACCAAGATGATTTCAACAGAAAACTCAGGTTTAGAACAGCAACTTCAAGTAGGGATTTGAAAGGCTATACAAGGTCAAATTGAGTGAGGTTTTCTTCCACAATTCAATCAAGAAGTCTAGTTTCGGGGAATACCTTCGGATTATGAACAGGAAGTCATTTGGTACATCAACCATATTAATCTTCTCCGATGCGCAGACTTTCCTTAAACACTGACAATGCATTTAAGCAAGGGGTATCATTGTCAATGTCCATGGGCTCGGTCTCCAAATCATGATCATCAATTAGGATGGTCCATAGATCTCTTCTTCCACCACTTCGGGTCCTCGGACCTGAATACAACAGTGGATCCGGGTCAGGGTCAAGGTTAGAATAGGGCTGGATATTACATGAATAATACACAATAATTATGATTTAACAAACATCACATAAAATGATAAAAGGAAAGTGCATAATACACAATAATAAAGTGAAATAAAGTGAACTTCATTAATTTTAAGAAAGGTTTACAATGATTACATCTGATAAAGCATAAAGAGAAAATCCTAAGTACAGTCTATCTAGGTGATCTACTATGATCTCTAAATGCTCTGAAGTCCTCTGCAATCTGTGTAAGCTGAGACTTTATCCGTCCCTGTCTCAACTCTATTTTCTCCTGCCGTGACTCCATAGAACTATACATCTGCTCCTATCTGACCTCCATCCTCTCTAGCATGGAAGTCATGGATCTCATCTAGGCACTCAGATCTGAAGTCTCTGGAACTGTGTGTGACGGACCTCCTACCTCAAAATGCAATGATGTGGGGATCTCATGATGCTCCGAATCAGCCTCATGCATCTCAGTATCATCTCCGGCCTGATCATCACTATCAGGACTAACATCCTCTCCTCCATCATTTGATTCGTCATCCTCCTCCTCTGTATCATCATCATCCTCACCCTCAGATCTCACAGTCTGGGTGAGCCGCATCTGTCGAATGGTCCTCATCCCGATCACATACCCCAGTGCTCCAGTGACTACATATGTATCCTCTAGACTCACCCCAAAGTGTCAGAAGACTAATGTCAGTAATCTCCCAAAACAATGGTTCCTTGTACTCGGATGCGCCACTAGATCTATCATGACATTCTGGATTATTATGTAGGACAAGTCGATCTGAAATCCCAAGTAGATGCGATATATGAGTAGGGCCTCCATGTGACCCGATGATGATGTCCGGCCTTCGGTATGATGTTTTGGCCCACAATGAAACCGATAATCTAAGCCGAATCTGTCATCTGCCTGCTATTCCGTGAAGTGTAACACCCTCGGTCGTTCCAAAGAGTGAAACATATCTCGTGAAGCTCATAAGGCAACAGGTAGCTGTCCACCTCAGCTCCTGAGGGTATCCATACACATTGTCGTGGATAATAAGGCACTGGAGAATCTGTGCCAGTGACCTCGTGGAGAACTAAACCTATGTCTCCATGACCCTGCGGTCAATGATCAGTCAAAAAGGACGGCTTGAACCTCTAGCCTCCTCAATGGATGTGAGGTTACTGAAGAACAACCTCACCAGCTCTGGGTAGACGGGCAAGTCCGTCATGAAAAGATGGGTCCACTCCAAAGTGTCGAACCTCTGTCGGATCCTGAACACCCTCAGCTATCGTAAGTGTAGTAGTCGCCCGAACTCAATGTGACAGTACTCGAAGAACGCCTCATACAGGAACTCGCCCTGCGACATATCGAACCGGTCAAGCTGTAGAACCTCCTCTCTCAGCTGAGATGGAACCCGACCTCTACCTCTCCGAGAACCCACTAGGGGACCTCCGCCCCGACCTCGTGCTCCTCTCTACATGGTGTGAATGTCTGTGGAAAAGACAAAGGACATTGCTTGACAGTGTTGTTTCAAAATTTTCAGCTAGAAGGGTATTTTTGTAATTTTTCAAAAAATTTCAAATTTGGGGAAAATGCAAATTGAACATACTAGCATGTGCATAATACTTGGATTAACATGTTAAGATGTTTTATTTGAAGAAAATCCATCGAAATCTTGGTCTAAAGTCAAAAATTCAGCAAGAAGGAAAATTAGGGAGTTTTGCAAATCTAGGTCAAAATTGGATTTTTGAAATTTTTGAAATTGGTTGAATCAAACTACATGTACACATCCACAATATCATTTCAAGCATGTAGCATTTGATTTCGTGCGAAAATTCCAAGCAGTTTGTGAGAAATCGAAGTTTTTCTAAAGTTTGGCAATTTCGGTTGCGAAAGAGATGAAAAAGTGCAAGATTGTGTTAGAACTTGCTGTCTAAGCATGGCATTGTGTTAAAAACTCATGGAACATGTTTCTAAGTGCTCCTAGACATGATTTCTAACAATAAACACAAGTAAAACATGATTTTTGTTGAAATGCAAGCATGAGAAAATGCATTTGAGAATGAGAATGGGTGTTTACCTTGTATGATGATCTAAGGGAGATGTGGTGTTGTTGTTGAAGCACCAAACTACTTGGAAAACACTTAGGAAGATCTTAGCACCTCTTCTACAGAGCTCCCTCTCAAGTTTGCAAGGTTAGAAGTGAGTTTGGAATGAAGTTTTGGCACTTAAAACCTGATTTTTCGCGTGCTGTGAGCCTTGGTCAATTGGTTGGTCGACCAACAGTCACAATAGCTCCAATTTCTGATGTATTTTGGAAAATTGTGATTTTTTTCCTATGATTGTTTGTTTGATGACTAAATGGATGTATATGAGTATGATTTAAGATTCCCAATCATTTGGACTTGTGGATTATGTTGAATCTTTGAAATTTTGGTGTTTTTGATGTTTTTGATTTTGCAGAATGGTTCTGTTGAGAAGTGGTCGTGGTGGATCCAGTAGCCACGGGAATGGTGAGATACCTCTTGGTGGTTCTGAGATACCCCTTGGTGGTTCTGCTCAGCAAACCCATACTGGTGATCAAGGTACTCATGACATACCCGGTGCCCCAAACATCGGAAGTTTCCGTGATATTGCCAACATTATGGGCAATATGATGCAACAGCAAGCAAATTAGTTCAATCAGATGCTAACAAGTTTCATGACTCTGCACAATGAGACTCGTGCTGGTGCTAACGGGAACCCTCATGCCGCAATCCTGAATGTGGAAAGGTTGGCTGGATCTCCTCATACTCGTCTGATGGAGAGTTTCTTGAAGTTGGAAGTGCCCAACTTCACCGGAATATCCAAAGATGCCTTGTTTCCGAACAAGTGGCTGCGAGAGTTAGAAAATGCCTTCCATCATCTGCAGTGTTCTGAAGCTCAGAAGATTTTGTTTGCTGAGCAGAAGCTTAAGCACGAAGCTGACGCTTGGTGGACCTCCACTCAGCCTATCTTAGAAGAGCTGCATGCAGGTGTTGTGTCTTGGGAAGTTTTCAAAGAGGCTTTCTGCAAGAATTATTTCCCTGAAGTCATGAAGGATGCTAAGGAAGCCGAGTTTATGGTTTTGATGCAAGGATCCCTGTCTGTGTTGGAATACCAACAGAAGTTCGAAGAACTCTTCTTCTTTGCTCCTGACTCTTTGAAGCCTAACTATGAAAAGGCAAAGAAATTCTTTAAAGGATTGCAACCTGCAATCAAAGCATATCTCATAGTTCAGCCTATTAAGAGCTATGCTCAAGTGGTTCAGAATTCGAAAAATTCGGAAGAGACTGAGAAGGAGAACGCTCGTGTGCAAAGACCTTGGTAGTCAAGGAATTCTGGCTTAGTTGACCGTACAGAGCGGCACTTTGTTAGACCTACACCATACCCAACTCTTGCTTTCCAGCCTAGGAGTGTAGGTCAAAGTCCTAGATTTCAGCAAGCTGGCCAGCATAGTCAGTATGGTGGGAATAGACAAGTTGTGAATATTCCTAATGCTAGGCCTGTGAATGCAAATTCTAGACCTTTGGTTCAAAAGCCCCCTGTTGCAACTATCCCAGTTGGACCTAAGGACTCTGTTTGCTTTTTCTATAAGCAAACCGATCAATTAGCTCGTGCTTGTCCGAAGAGGGCAGTTCAACAGTCTGCTCTTGTAGCGAAGAGTGCTCCTGCCCCTCCCTCTGGTAGAGTATTCAGTATTTCTGGTACTGAACAAGATGCAAGTCATGATGTGGTAACAGGTACATTGTTAGTCGCTCCTATACCTACATTTGCTTTATTTGATACGGGTGCATCACATTCGTTCATATCATCTGCATTCATTAAGAAGACTGACCTAACACCTGAGAATCTATCTAGTTGTTTAATGATTAGTACTCCTACCGGATCTGTTGTGAAGCTAGATAAAGTGTTAGTTAAATGTCCTATTTTGGTTGGTGAGAAGAACTTGGAAGCCAATTTAGTACTTCTCGATATGAAAGGTTTTGATATCATTTTGGGAATCGATTGGTTGACAGCCCATAAAGTTGTAATTCTTTGTTCTTCAAAGAGAATTCAGTTTCAGATTTGTGGAAGTTCAGTTTTTGCATTTCAAGGTGAAAGAGGAAGAATTGGTAAGAAGACCTTGACTGCATTAATGCAAGTCTGTGCATTAGTGGAAGATGCTTCATCTGAAAGCAAGGTTAAGGAAGTGAAGTAAAAAGAAGAAGTCAAGGTTGTCTGTGACTTCGTTGATGTCTTTCCTGATGATCTGTCAGGGTTGCCCCCGATAGGGATGTTGAATTTTCTATTGATCTAATCCCTGGAGCTGCTCCGGTATCTAAAGCTCCGTATAGAATGGCTCCTACCGAACTGAAAGAACAACAAAACCAGTTGAATGAGCTCTTAGATAGAGATTTTATACAGCCTAGTGTATCACCTTGGGGAGCTCCGATTTTGTTTGTTAAGAAGAAGGATGGTAGTATGCGTCTATGCATTGACTACCGTGAGTTGAACAAGTTGACCATCAAGAATAGATATCTGCTTCCCAGGATTGATGACCTCTTTGATCAGTTGAAAGGTGCAGCCATGTTCTCAAAGATTGACTTGAGATCTGGATATCACCAGTTGAAAGTGAAGTCAAGTGATATTTTCAAGACAGATTTTAGAACAAGGTATGGCCATTATGAATTTAGTCATGCCTTTCGGTTTAACTAATGCTCCAGCTGTGTTCATGGACCTCATGAACCGAGTATTTCATGATGTGCTTGATAAGTTTGTGATAGTTTTCATCGATGACATCTTGATTTATTCGAAGAATGAAGATGAGCATGTAAGGCATCTACATTCACTTTGCAAAGACTGCGAGAAAAGAAGCTTTATGCTAAGTTTAGCAAGTGTGGGCTCAAAAGGGTAGTATTTCTCGGCCATGTGGTTTCAGCTGAAGGTATTCGTGTTGATCCCAAAAAGGTACAAGCAATTGCCGATTGGGAAAGACCGAAGACTATTACAGAAATAAGAAGTTTTCTTGGATTGGCAGGATACTACAAAAGGTTTATTGAGAACTTTTCTAGGTTGGCTGCCCCTATGACTAAGCTAACAAGAAAAGAAAGAAGTTTGTTTGGTCTGACACTTGTGAGAAGAATTTTCAAGAGTTGAAAGATAGATTGACAAGTGCCCCGATTTTGACTATACCTGATGACTCCGGCGGTTTTACAATCTATACCGATACGTCAAAGATTGGTTTGGGTTGCGTGTTGATGCAACATGGTAAAGTCGTAGCCTATGCTTCTCGGCAATTTAAGGATTATGAGCAGAATTATCCCACTCATGATTTAGAGCTTGCCGCAATTGTCTTCGCATTGAAGATTTGGAGACATTACCTCTATGGTGAGAAAATTTATATTTTCACAGATCATAAAAGTTTGAAGTACTTCTTTACCCAAAAGGAGTTAAATATGAGACAAAGAAGATGGTTGGATTTGGTCTCTGATTATGACTGTGACATTCAGTATCACCATGGTAAGGCGAATGTGGTTGCTGATGCTCTTAACAAGAAAAGTAAAAGAAAAGAAATTGATTTGAATGCTTTGAGTCAACCATTGTTGTGTTCGATTTCAAATCTTGGTTTGGAAATTGTCCCTGAAGGTTCAGATTTTGTTCTTTCTGCTATGTCGGCAAGATCCACCCTTAGAGATAGAATTGTTGCTCTGCAAGCTTCTGATCAGGAATTGAAAGAGAAGATTGAGAAGATTTCATCGAATCCTGATTCGGATCCTAACTTTAGTATATCTATAGATGGTGCCCTACTGTTTAAAGGAAGACTTTGTGTGCCTTCAGATGCTGAAATTAAGATGGAGATTTTAAAGGGAGTGCACCAATCTATTTTTATAGTACACCCTGGAAGCACCAAGATGTACAAAGACTTAAGAGACATTTTTGGTGGATTGGTTTGAAGGTTGATGTAGAAGATTTTGTGGCCAAGTGTGAGACTTGCCAGTGTGTGAAAGTCATTCGTCAACCCCCATCTGGATTACTTCAACCCCATCCTATTCCTAGCTGGAAGTGGGAAGATATCTCTATGGACTTCGTGACTAGCTTGCCACAGACAAGTAAGGGCAATGTCACAGTATGGGTAATTGTTTATAGGTTGACCAAATCAGCCCATTTCATTCCTATGAAGATCACTCATACTTTGGATAAGCTAGCTAGGCTTTATGTGGACAATGTAGTTCATCTGCACGGAGTGCCAGTGAGTATGGCTTCTGATCGTGATCCCAGGTTCACCTCAAGGTTTTGGAACAGTTTGAAAAAAGCCTTGGGAACCCAATTGAATTTGAGTACTGCTCATCACCCACAGTCTGATGGACAATCTGAGCGAACAATTCAGATTTTGGAAGATATGCTTAGATATTGTGTTGTTGATATGGGTGGCAATTGGGATGAACACTTAGCTTTGGTTGAGTTTGCCTATAACAACAGTTATCAAGCAACAATAGGCATGGCTCAATCCAAGGCTTTGTATGGTAATACTTGTAGAACACCCTTGTACTGGACTGAGACCAATGAAAGAAAAGTCTTAGGTCCATAAATGATTGAAGCTACAAGCGCGATGGTTGATATGATTAGAGAAAGAATTAAGTCTGCTCCGTCAAGACAAAAATCCTATGCTGATAAGAGAAGGATCAATTTGGAATTTCAAGTTGAGGAGAAAGTTTTCTTAAACGTTTCACCTATGATAGGTGTGATGAGATTCAATGTTAAGGGAAAGCTTAGCCCTCGTTTCATTGGACCTTTCGAGATTCTTGAAAAGGTTGGACCTGTCGCATATCGTTTGGCCTTGCCTCCATCTCTTCTTGGAGTTCATAATGTGTTTCATGTTTCAATGCTTCGAAAATACATAGAGAATCCAGAACACATACTACAGCAAGCACCCGAAGGACTTAGTGTTGATCCTACCTATGGTGAAGAGCCAACTGAGATCCTAGATAAGAAGGACAAACAATTGTGGAATCGCACCATCCCTTTGGTGAAGATTCGGTGGAAGAACCATACCCCTGAAGAAGCTTCTTGGGAGAAGGAAGAAGACATGAAGGAGAAGTTTCCTCATCTTTTTGGAAGTACAGGTATGCTTTCAATTTCGAGGACGAAATTTCTTTTAAGGGGGGGAGAATCTCAAATCTAGCCCTATCCTAACCCTAACCTTGACCCGGAAAATCTGTTGTTTGTAGGTCCGAAGACCCGAGTAAAGGAAGAAGCCAACTATGGGCCATCTCAGTAGAAGGCATGGTGTTTGACCCATAACCCATGGAAGTTGATGATGGTGTTCCATACTTGGAAGCTTGTTCAGAACTGGAAAGGAAACTGCACCTTGTTGAAGATGAGTCTAGTTGATGGACTAGAAGTATAGTTAGACATGATTTTAAGGCATTTCTCTATACTAGGTAAGTCATATGTTGTATTGGGAAAAGCTCATTAGATTTGGACTTGAGTTGGGCCTTCAATTCCCTGTCTAGGGCCTTGCTGACTGGCTTGGTCAACTGGGTGGTCGATTGGGCCAATCGACCAACCAACAAAGTCAGAATCCAAGAAAATCTTCTGTTAGGTTTGTTGATGCTCTATTTAATAGGAGTATGAGTGTTTTAGCCACTTTTGTTTCTAAAACCCTCAGAGAACGTGGGAAGACTCTCTCAAAGCCTCTCCTTGGTGATTTTGAAGAACATTGCAAGATTTCAAGCTTTTCATCTTCGATCCTTCAATCTAAGGTTAGTCATCGCTCTTGTGTCATATAGATCTACTTCTTCTATGATTTATTCTTGATTGAGACGATGAAAAAGATGTTGCATCCTTGCAACCATCTCCCTCATGAAACTATGATCACTCTCTAGATTCGATTTCTTAAGCATGATAGATCTGTTTTGCATGATGTTTTCATGTATGATCTCTTGCTTGTCATCTACAGAAATGAGATCTGATCTTCTTTATTTTTCCTTTGGATTCATAGTACATTTTAATCGAAAACTAGGGATTTTACCAAATTAGAAAGTCATGATTTAAAATTAGTAAGTAGTGTTTTTTATCATTGTTAGTGGCTAATCTATACTACTTTAGTGTTAGAATACTGTTCTAGAGGTTTCCTCCAAGTTTCGTAGAGTTTCGGATCTTGTAGATTGAGTTTCGGATCAAATTTCACATTTTTGCTTCGTACTGACTCAAGTGGTCAATTGGTTGGTCGACTGGACCAAGCTACCACCCAATCGACCAAGCAAGCCAGTAGCTCTGTTTTTCACTCGATTTGATTCGTTTGATCTTCGATCTTTTAGGCCTCCTTCCTAATGTTGTATCTATGATTGTTTAGGGTTTATTTGCTAAGTTTGGATTCTCTCTCTTTGATCTTTCGATATTCATCAAAGCTATTTAAGGTAAGGACAGTTATTTCCATAATTACATAGATTGCATGAATCTTAGTTTCTATATTTGGATTCTTTTAGATTTTTACTACCATAAATGAATTTTCTTATTAATTTATTACTAATGCAAGTACTTTGACTACAATAGTATGATGTTCATGTATTATTTTCATTATGAATACTTATTCTTATCAGTTACATATGCGATTGATCATGTTTATGCGTATCTTTCTATATGATGAGATATCGATTATGTATGTTGTGACTGATTTGAGAATGTGATTGAAAAGGTATGATTTGGGATTGGGAATTGTCCTTTCGACATTTCTGTCCTTGGACATCAGTGGAATACTATGGGATATTTCCAATGGTGCCCTTTGACACTTTCCCGAATTATTGATTGTCATACCTAGGGCTTTTCTAGCAATGTTTGGCTATGAATACCCGTTATATCATACCCAATTAGGAAGGGTATTGAGACTGAACGACGCATGGCAGCAATGGGGATTCGTGGGCGCTCAAGACCAGTAACCAACCCGTGAGAGGACATGAATCACATTGTGGGGGCCATTTATTTGTAGGGTTGCAAATAGTAGACTTGGGCTCATGGGTGCTCAAGACCGGTAACCAATCCGTGAGGGGACATGAGAGCTTCCCATCTGTTATTTGTGGATGACCAATAGGGTTGATGAGTTCGTAGCTAGGGACTATGCTGACTCTAGTGTGAAGGATACCGGAAAGGATCGCCAGGGGCGAGGAATGGACGTATCTGGATCTGAGTTGATATGACTAAGTAGATGACTTGCATTGGGCTAGGTTTTACCTTGACATGCACCAGTACTTAGACCAATGGTGATGTGAGAGGGCAGTGACTTATACCCCAGCCATGGATTGTCCCGAGGGATGTTAGACCCATTACCAAAAGTCGTTGTGTGATTGAGACCTTCCTAAAGAAGTATGGTGCTATGACTTAAAGCATGTCTACCTATAGAGACCATCATACATAGAGTTAGATTCATACATTCATTGGCTGTTTCATATCGCATTTCATCATGTTATGTTCTCCAATCATGTTATTTGTGTTGTTGTGGATTAACTTGCCTTGCTGAGTTCTTTTGAACTCACTCCTTTTTGTACAATCTCTTTTGTTAGACTACTCTACAAGTACTAAATACAATGAAGGGCAATATGAGGAAGCGCAAGCTGAAGAAGTGTACTATACGCAAGGTGCTAGAAACTATGACGATCACGTTGATGACTCCTCGTGTGATCATATTACGTACCATGATTAGCTCTTCTGTGGAATGGGAATGTCTGTGCATGGCTAATGAAGTCTATGTTTATGAAGACGTTCTCTATAAAGTAGAAAACATTTGATTATCATTTCTTTACCTTCCTTTGAGAACAGTTGTATTTTCCCTTTGATTTATGAGCTACATTCATCTATAACTGTGGAGTGAGATTCCGCCTCACTCTACTCCTTTTTTATTATATCTACATTTGGTATCATTTCCGCACTCGGATTTCATTGTCATATCTTTCCTTATTTGGATCTCTTGTTTATTTCATTATACATTGATTATGTTATCGCATATGTGGGAGGATGATTTCCTCGATACTTGTTCTTCGAGGCTGTGGATCACACACTCGAGTATGCCAGATAGGGTACCGGCTGGGTGGATGTGACACCTACCTTCAAGAATTTGGTCGTTTGTAAGCCCACAGTATTACTGTGAGGTATGTATTTGTTTCCTTCTTTTTCAAAAGTTTATTTTCTTCATTAAATTTGTAAACCTTTTGCTTCTTTGTTTACAAGATGGCTTGTGCTTTGGTCCAATCTCTGGGTCAAAGCATTGATTCTGCCAGACAATATTTCTTTTCCCTTCAACAAGCCTAGCAACACAACAAGAAGTTGGAAGATGAGTTGTCATCTATGAAATCGAGCAATAACTCTTTGGTTGGGAGGCCGAACTGATGAGTGAGTTGGCTGCAATGAAGGGGAATAATGAGGCATTGGTGCTCGAGAAATCCTCTCTTCAGACTAGTTTGGAAGAGGTTGAAGGCTCCATGATCAGCAAGGATGCTGAGATTTCTAGTCTCCGAGCTAAGATGGAGAGTTCGGATAGTGTTGTTGCTCGTCCAACCAAGCTAGTGGAGGAGAAGGCTCCTTGTGTTTTTGAAGATCTTTCTAACAAACTTCGCCACGAAGTTATTAAGAGATGGGTCAGGATGGCTGGATGTAGAAAATTCATGGCAAAGGTCGCTTCTCCTGGTTATCTCTATGCTCGTTGTTAGACCTACCAAGGCATTATTGGAGCTTTCAAGGATCTAGATCTGGAGAGGTTCCAAACTTTGATTGATCCAGGAATTTATGACGATCTTAAAATTCCTCGATCACACTGGTGTGCTAATGCTCCTAGGTTTCTGAAGCCCCAAAACATTGAAGTGACCGGTTTTTTGGACTCAGATTGGGATCCCATGCCTAAGGTTGGAACTTCAAAATCTTCTGCTACCAAAGATGGGTCCAAAACCGACCAAGCCAAGACCGAAAGTTTTAGGTTTTTTAGTGCCTAAGGGACTTAGGTCTTTTAGTGCCTAAAGGATTTAGGTCTATTTGCTGTTTTATTTCCAAAGTACTATACCTTGGTTAAGGGTTTTGAATGGATGTCCAGCATCATAGGTCGTTCCTTTCCGAACACTGTAGGTCGTGTCTTTTTTAGATATCCAACAACCATAGATCGGTCATTAGGTGCCCAAAAAGTTTTAGGTCTTTGCATTTTTTCCGATCATCATTTGTCGGATTTTTCGTTAGATGCCTAAGCTTACTTAGGTCTTTTGGTGCCTAGTAGTTTAGGTATTTTTTGAAGCCTTTTGGTACCTAAGGAACTTATGTCTTTTGATGTGAATTCCAGCCCAAACCTAGCTAGGACACCCTATCTGTTTTGGGTGAAGAAAGGTTAGTTTAATGTTTGACCTTGAAGTTGGACCTTGATAACAGTGTTGCTATCCTTTGAAAGCCTTAGGAAGTCATGTCAAGCCTTTCCTTAGGGTAAATCAAAGGTCCCAAAGTGAAGGAAGAAGTATTTGTGGGCCCTCTCTATAGAAGACATGGTGTGACCCGAAACCCATGGTTATTGTTGATGGTGCTCCATACTTGGAAGCATTGTCAGTGTTTAGTGAGAAACTGTGTATCGAAGAGGGGTGAATTATTTGAAGTACCTAATCAACTCTCATGCTCAATCTGAAGGTTTATCTGGAAACTAGACTTCTTGATTGACTTGTAGGAGAAAACCCCTATCAATTTGACCCCATATAGCCCTCTGAATCCCTGTCCGAAGTTGTTGAACTGTGCTTGGTCGACTGGTTGGTCTATTGGGGCCAGTAGACCAGGTCGACTGGTTGGTCTGTTGGGGCCAGTAGACCAACCACATCTGAAATCTGAGAAAACCTTCTGTTTTGGGTTTTTAGCTTCCTATTTAATCAAACCTCGAGATTAATTCGTCTCCTCTACCTCCTAAGCCCTCTGGAACGTGTGGGGACTCCATTCCAAGCTTCTCCTTTGCATCCTTGGTGAGATTCTTGCAAGAACTCAAGCAATCTTTCTTCTTCTTGCATCTAAGGTTTGTTTATTCTCTCATCTTCTTCTTCATCTCTGATTTTCTATTTCTTATTGTCTGAGACAGTGAAGATGATGCTGCATCCTCTGTTAGCAACCATCTCTTCACTAATCTCTTATTATTCTTAAGGTTTCATGATCATCATAGCGATCTTAACCTTAATCTTGCAAGTTTTTCATAAAGCTATGATCCTCTTCTTTTTTATTCAATCTTTGATTTTTTCTTCAGCATGATTAGATCTGTTTTCTTTGTAGATTAGTGTATAATCTTTGTTATTTCTTTACTAGAATGAGAATCCCTCCATCTCTGGTTTTCCCTTCGTGATCATACTATGTTTTCATCGAAAACCCTAATTGTTACTTTTATAGAAAGTTTTGTTTCCAATTTAGTACCTATGTATGTTGATCATTGTTAGTGTTTAGTCTTACTCCTTAGTGTTAGAATACTATCATTGAGGTCTCCTCCAAGTTTGGTGATGTTTCGGATCATCTAAATCAAGTTTCGGATCAGAAATATCAATTCTGTACCTTACTGACTCTGTTGGTCGATTGGTTGGTCGACTAGGTCAGTAGACCAACCAATTGACCAAGGCTGACAGTAACTCCAATTTTGCTCCGTTTCAACTCTCATCTCTTGGATTTGCTTCTTATGACCTATACATGTTCTGTCAAGCTTGTTTAGGTGATTTTGGATCTGTTCTCTGATCTCTCTATTGAAGATTATAAGTTCGGATTACGAGGTGAGTATTCCAACTCACAATGTGCCTATTTACATGTCTTATTGTATTATGACATGAATGCATGACCTAGCTACTGATGTTTTATTTTCTTTACATCATGATACTTCGGTAACTACAGTAGCATATTCATATTGTTATTTACATATTGGAATTGATGATATAGTATTGTGAATGTGATTTGGACTATGATATGAATATGGTATGAATGTGATTTGTATGGAATCATGATGTGATTGAGTAGGTATGATTTGGGATTGGGGAATGTCCTTTTGACATTTCTGTTCTTGGACATCGGACGGAATAGTATGGGATGTTCTCCGAAGATGCCCATCGACGCTTTCTCGAATTATTGATTGTCATAACTAGGGCTGTCTAGCAGTGTTTGGCTAGAAATACCCCATTATATCAGACCCGATTCGGAAGGGTATTGAGACCGAATGACCCGTGGCAGCAATGGGGATTCACGGGCGCTCAAGACCGGTAACCAACCAGTGAGAGGATGTGAATCACATTGTGGGGGCCATTTATTGGTAGTGTTGCATATGGATAGACTTGGGCTCATGGGCGCTCAAGATGGGTAACCAACCCGTGAGGGGACATGAGAGCTTCCCGTTTACTATATGTGGATGACCAATAGGGTTGATGAGTCCGTAGTCAAGGACTATGAGGACTCTAGTGTGAAGGATACCGGAAAGGATCGCCAGGGGCGAGGAATGGACGTATCTGGAACTGAGTTGATATGACTAAGTAGATGACTTGCATTGGCTAGGCTTTACCCTGACATGAGCCAATACTTAGACCAATAGTGATGTAAGAGAGTGGTGACTTAAACCCCAGCCAAGGTTGTCCGTAAGGTGTTCCTACCCACTACCAAATGGCGTTGTGTGATGAGACCTTCCCAAAGAAGTATGGTGCTATGACTTAAAGCATGTTTGCCAATAGAGACCAGCATACATATATAGAGTTAGAAGCATATTGCGTTTATTGTTTCATATCATTGCATATATGTTTGTTTGTGAATGCATGTAAAGATGCTTATTGTGTTTGGATTACTTGCTAAGTTCTTTTGAGCTTACCCTTCGAGGGACTTGTTTTAGATGACATTGTAGGTCCGAAAGTGAACCCGTGCCATGGTATGGAGGACCTTTCCGTATATGGTACAGCTCCGGAAGACCTTGGACAAGGTAATGAGTAACTAGGCAGCCAACACACATATTTGGACTGCGTTGATGGCTCCTATTGATGGCAGCCGGCATCATCTTATTTGCTGATGGGATCATGCGCTAGATGCTGATCTGAAGCTTCAAGAGCATAACCTAAAGGTGAAGAAGATGAAGACTGAAGAAGAAGAAGAGCCAACTGAGGATGTGAATTAGATTTCTCTTGTTTCTTCTAGACTTCTATTTTACTTGCATTAGCTTAGGGCTTTGCTTTAGATTCCGATCTACCTTCCGCATATGTTTGTGGAGTATATTTCCGCTATACTCTACAGTTGTCTTTTGATTTGGTATCATATTTTTCCGCACTCTAATATTCTTAGTGATCCTTCTGAGATCCTTTCTTGAATTTTATTTTTAACTCATTAGAATACAATGATTTTTTCTTACTTTTGATTATGTTATTGTGCTAAATGGATATGATCGTTCCTAAACTTGGTCTTTTGGGCTATGGATCAGTCCCCTGGGTAACCCAGATAGGGTATAGGCTGGGTGGATCTGGCGGGATGTGACATTTGATGCTTAAGAGATTTAGGTCTTTTGATGCCTAAGAGACTTAGGTCTATTGAAGTAGACTTAGGTCTTTTGATGACTAAGGGGCTTAGGTCTTTTGATTCCTAAGAGACTTAGGTCTTTTAATGCCTAAGAGACTTAGGTCTTTTGATGCCTAAGGGACTTAGGTCTTTTGAAGTTTTATTCCTTTTATTATCCCCCGAGCATCACAACTCGGTTTTTTATTTGAGTTGTGATGATATGCTTAGAGATTCAGAGAATTGGCAAAACTTCAATGACTATATTAAATAAAGCAAAGCCTTCAAAGAGTCTAAGGCATATAAAATCAAACGAAGACAAAGACTTGTATGTCTAGAAATTTAAAAAGACTGAAAAATAAAGGGTTGAAGGGCTTAAAATTTTTGAGGACTTTATACTATTCTATTGATAGTATTTCCTCAAGTTGTTCGAGTTCCAAGTTTGAGGTATTAACTGCTCGGTTTCTGGATCTCATAACTTGTATGCTCCAATGCAACTTGTTGTACTACGATGTATGGTCCTTCCCAGTTTGGAGCTAACTTTCCCTGATTTGTGGGATCAGAAGTAGATGATTTTCGGAGGACTAGATCTCTTGGTAGATATTGTCTTGGTTTAACTTTTGCATTGTAATATGTTGCAATGCGTCTTTGATATTCTTCCAGATATAACTGTGCTTTATCCCTGATTTCTTT
This sequence comes from Hakea prostrata, assembly GCF_041222555.1. Taxonomy (NCBI): domain Eukaryota; kingdom Viridiplantae; phylum Streptophyta; class Magnoliopsida; order Proteales; family Proteaceae; genus Hakea; species Hakea prostrata. The sequence goes on along the minus strand of NC_142601.1, from coordinate 40,239,358 downwards.
GATGAAATCTATGTTTGCCCTCATTCCTTCAATGTTTGCTTCTTCATTGAATTCTTCTTCTCTGATAGATCCGACCTTGACTTCCACAGGAATCCGAGCTTCGACTCCATAAGCTAGTCGGAATGGAGATTCGCCAGTGGTCATTCTGGCAGTTGTTCAATAAGACCATAGAACTTTAGGTAATTCTTCTACCCATCTACCTTTGGATTGATCCAATCTTTTCTTTAATCCTTCGAGCATTGATCTATTGGTAACTTCTACTTGACCATTACTCGGGGATATGCTACCAGAAGACCAACGATGCTCTATACCATGCTCTTTGCAGAATCATTCGAACTCAGACTTTTCGAATTGTTCCATGGTCGGTGATGATGATTTTTGGGATTCCATACCGGTACATGATATTATGTGTGACGAATTTTTTCATCTAATCGGTATTGATGGATGCCAGTGCCTCGGCGTCAACCCATTTATTAAAGTAATCTATCACCACCACTAGATATTCTCTACCTCCTAGAGCTTTTTGTAGTTTTCCTACCAAGTATATTCCCCATCTAGCGAAGGGAATTGGAGAGAGGGTTGATGTTAGGGGCATTGCTGGAGCGTGAGGTATGTTGGCATGTGCCTGGCATTTGTCACACTTTCGGACATATGTTTTCGAGTCTTCTTGTAGTGTGGGCCAGTAATATCCTTGCCTTATTACCTTATATGCTAGTGCTCTAGCTCCTATATGACTTCCATAGTTTCCCTCATGAATTTCTCTTAGGATGACAGTTGCTTCTGGAGCCTCTACGCATCGTAGTAATGGTCGGGTCAGAGACTTTTTGTATAACTTGTCGTTTATGACTGTGTATCTAGCTGCCCTTTGTTTTACAACTCTAGCTTCTTTTGGATCTTCTGGTAATAAATCATTTTCCAAATAATTGACTATAGGAGTCATCCATCCATGCTCGGACTGTACGTGCATCTGATTGGTCATATTTATGCTCGGAAATTGGAGCTCTTCCATGTATACGACTTGTTCTATATCATCCATACTTTTCGTAGCTAATCTGAATAGAGCATCTGCTTGTTCGTTTTTTGTCCTGGGGACTTGTTTGATTTGGATGTTTTTGAAGTGTGGTCTATATTGGTCGACCATAAACAAATATCTACTCATCCGCTTTTCTTTTGCTTCATATAGTCCGTTTACTTGATTCACAATTAATTGTGAGTCGCTTCTGATTTCTATGTTCTGGATATCGAGGGCCTTTGTTATACGAAGACCTGCTATTAATGCTTCATATTCTACTTCATTATTCAAGGTTTTGAATTTGAAATGAAGTGCATATTTTATTTGGAATCCACCTGGGCTTATCAGGAGTAATCCTGCTCTGCTTCCTTGTGCATTACTAGATCTATCTACCAAAAGTATCCATCATTTGACATTTTCAGAGGTAGCTTCTTTTTCCTGTTCATGCTCTGGCTCTGAAGTTTATAGGATGAAATCGGCGAGGACCTATGCCTTAATAGCTGGTCGTGGTCGGAATTCAATTTGATGTTCGCTTAATTAGATTGCCCATGTCACCAATCTTCCAGCCAGGTCTGGTCGGAGCAGTACTTTCTTTAGAGGAAAGTTTGTTAATATTGCTATAGGATGTGATTGGAAATATGGTCTTAGCTTTCTTGCTGCTACAACTAGGGCCAAAGCTTGCTTTTCTACCTCTGGATACTTTGTTTCAGCATCAAGGAGCACGTGACTCACATAGTAGACTGGGCTTTGTTGTTTTTCATCCTCCTGTATGAGCACCGCACTGATAGCTATTGGTGAAGTACCCAAGTAGATGATCCATTCTTTTCTAGTGGTCGGTCGTACGAGCAGAGGTAGAGTAGTTAACTTCTCTTTTAATTGCTCGAATGCCTGCTGACATTCCTCGCTCCATTCTGGTACTCCCTTTTTGGATATATTCTTCAGAGATTGAAAGAAAGGGAAACATCTTTCCCCTGATCGGGCAATGAATTTGTTTAAAGTTGCAACCCGACCAGTGAGACTTTGTATTTCCTTGACGCTTTTTGGTGGCTTCATCTCCTGGATGACCTTAATCTTTTCTGGGTTGGCCTCTATCCCTCTTTGGGATACCATAAATCCCAAAAACTTTCCTAATGATACTCCAAAAGTACACTTTTCTGGGTTGAGCTTCATTTTGTGTGTGCGAAGTACATCAAATACTTCTGCCAAGGCTTGGAGGTGGTCGGATTGAAATGTGCTTTTAACCAACATATCGTCGACATACACCTCCATATTTCTGCCTATCTGTTGTTCGAATATTTTGTTGACTGCTCTTTGATAAGTTGCTCCTACTTTTTTTAGGCCGAAGGGCATTTCTTTGTAGTAGTAACTATCCCTGTCGGTCATGAATGTTGTGTGCTTTTGATCGTATGGATTCATCAAAATTTGATTATATTCTGAGTAAGCATCCATAAAACTCAGCATCTTATGTCCTGTAGTCGCGTCAATGAGTAGATCTATTCTTGGTAGAGGATAACAGTCCTTTGGGCAAGCCTTGTTGAGGTCGGTATAATCCGTGCACATTCTCCATTTTCCACTGGTCTTTTTCACCATTACCACATTAGCCAGCCAAATTGGGTGATCAATGGGTTTAATGAATCCGGATTGCTTTAGCTTCTGCACTTCTGTTCGGATGGCCTCATGCTTTTCTAGAGAAATTTTTCTTCTTTTTTGTATTGTTGGAATTGCTTGAGGTTCGATGTTTAATTTGTGCTCGGCTACTTTTCTATCTATTCCGGGCATATCTTCGGCCGACCAGGCGAAGACATCAGAATTTTCCTGCAGAAATTTGGTTAGCCTGATTTTGAATTCTACTTCTTGTTCTGCTCCGATCATCGTTCCTTGATCTTGTTTTGATTTCAGACTAATTCTTTCCACTGGTTCCACTCTTTGCATTGTTTCTTCATCTTGATCATCCCTGATCTCGATCGTCATGGTCGAGCTCGTTTTTACTCTTTTTCTCATGTAGTTGGCATAACTTTGCCGGCTTCCTTTCTGGGTCACAGAGCATTCACCTATTCCCTTTTTTGTGGGGAATTTCATCTCATGTGTAGGGATGATACTACCACTTCTAGAGTACAAAGGGTTGGTCATCCTAATATTACATTATAAGCAGATAAATCTCGGACGACCATAAAATTTGATTGAACCACCTATCTCTGGGGTATTTGCCAATACGGAGATCTAATCTAATAGTTACCTTTACTCAGGTTGATGATCCTGTGAAACCGTACAGGTGTGTCCCACAGGGGACTAGCATATTTTTGTCCAGCTTCAACTTTCTGAAAGCTTCTAGTGACAGGATATCTGCTGATAACCCTGCATCAACTAGAACTCTATGGACCTCAGTTCCAGCCAAAGTGACCTTGATGACTAGAGCATCGTCATGGGGAGTGTTTACCCCTTGTTTGTCTTTGGCTGAGAAGGTGATTGGTTCTGACGTAATCCTCTCATTTGGCTTTTTGAGTTCGGCGTTCATGTTTTTCGATTGGCTTGTTTAGTTGATTCCTCTGTTGGGCTACCGAACACCGTAAATATTGGTGGTCATCTCCGATCACCTCCTCCGTCCTTTGGTCGGACCTTGTGATTTGGGTATTTTCTCTACTTGGAGATCTCAATCTTTTTCTGTTCCCTTCTGTTTGTGGTCGGTTGACCTGGCCTAGTTGGATATACTTCTTTAGTTGTCCTTGAGATATTAATTTCTCAATTTCTGTTTTCAATTGTTTGCAGTCATCCATCCACTGCCCATGATCTTTGTGGAATTTGCAATGTTTGCTTTTATCACGCTCCTTTGGTTGGGAATATAGTTTGCTAGGCCACTTGAGATTTCCTTGATCTTTGATTTGCATTAGGTCTCCGATCTTTTTAGGTCTAAAATCCCTTCTTGGTCAGACCGGCCATCCCTGGTCGGGTTTATGGTCGGTTTCTTGACCAAGGGTTTTTCTTTATGCAATCTTGCTTCAGTGGTTGGATGCTCCTTTTTTCGGGATTCGATTGTTTCTGATATCTCTACTTGTTTGTGACATCGTTCAACAAGGTCTTCATATGTCTTAGGCATACCTAGCAGGAGTCACTCGAGCAGGCCCTCATGGCTGAGTCCTTGGTATAATGTGTGGAAGGCAATCTTCTCATCTAGATTTTCAATCTTCATGGTTAGATAATTGTATCTTTGAAGGAAACTTCGGATGGACTTTGTTCGCCCTTGTTTTATAGCAAACAATGTATCTTCTCTCTTTTTGGTTCCTACTCCACTTTGAAATCACAATAGGAAAGTCCGACAGATGGTCGAAACTTTTGATAGAGCCATTTGGAAGTGCCAAGTACCAGTCTAACGATGCTTTGTTTAGCGAAGCGGGAAAACTTCGACACATGGCTGCTTCACTATGTCTAAACCTGGACATGACAGACTTATAATGTGTGATGTGATGCTTTGGACATCGCGATCCATCGAAAGCAGTGAAAGTAGGACACTTGAAGCCTTTTGGCATCTCTACTTCTGAGATGCTTTGGATGAACGGATCCTCTTTTAAGACAGCGTATAGCTCGTCTTTGCCAGGGTTCTTCAATTTTTTAACTGTTTCATCCAATTCGGTGATGCGCTTATTCATATCCTCGTCCTGCTTATTTGGACCATTCTGACTTTTTTTATCCTTCGGATTTTTGATTGGATTCGTGCTACTTCCTCGGTCTCCGTCCTCATCAATCGGAGGATTTTTTCTGGAATAATTTCCTTCAAAGCTCGAGTTTTTTCTATCTCCTTCCCTTTCTCTTTCTGCAACTCTTTTTGGGATGGTCGGGCTGCTTGGTCGAGTATGAATGGTCGGTCATGTCTGATCCCCTCCGGAATTTTTTGTTTTTCCTGAGAACCTACTTCTGGAGCAATTATATGACACATGGCCATCCTGACCAATTTGCTCAGGTATGAGATTTCTTTTTTGATCTCAGATTGCTCCTTTTGAAGTTTGTCAATCTGATTCATCGTTGCAAATTGATTTGTTGGAGGTTTTGGAAGAATTGGAGGATTTTGCTGAGTTTGGAGCTCAGGAATTTTTCAATTCCTTGCGAAGCTCTGCCCTTCTCAACCTCCTTTTCTCCGTCAGATCCGTCTCGTGTCAATAATCCTAATCTGGTTTTCATGATGGTTTTTCGATCAGTATCCCACAGACGACGCCAATTGTTGCTACGCAATCCTGCACGTCTCCTCAACCGAATGAACCTGCAAGAATGAGCTCGACCGGGGTGATCGAGTTTCACCTCCGACAATCTAGTTAGGAAATTCTCCGATTAAGGAAGATAAGAAAGCAATGAACAATAAAGTATTGGGTAGTGATTACTCAATTCAGTGTACCTTTCTCTTGTATTTTCTTACCCTTTTATGGGTTTTCTCTGTACGAGTTTGACTGGGACCCAAACATCGTTTGGATTGCAATACGAAACTTAATGATTGAGTCCTACTTAAGTATAAGTAGTTGAATTCCAATTGAACACCTTTTATTTAGCTAGAAGTCTTCTTGGATTCGTCTGCTATTCTTGCCTTTGTACTTATTCGACCAACCTTATCTTGGTCGGTTTGTCTTGATCCAATCTGCTCGGACTGGACTCAACTCGAACTGGTTCGGGTTCAACCGAACTGGTTCGGGCTAGTTTAGTTGTCACATCCCCCCAGCCAGTATCCCAACTGGCATACCCGGGTGTGTGATCTACAGCCCCGAAGATCAAGTATCGAGGAAATCATCCTCCCACATATGCAATAACATAATCATGAACGGATAAAAACAAGTATAATATTATAAATAAAAGATCTAATCAGGAAATGTAAATTAGTATAATCAGAGTGTGGAAATGATACTAGATGTAAGCACATCAAAAAGAAGTAGAGTGAGGCGGAAACTCACTCCACAGTTACAGCGGAATGTGGTACGTAAGTCTAAAAGAATTACAACCGAGTTTAAAGGAAAACAAAGAAAGAAAGTCAACTGAACTACGAGTTTTCTATTCTATAGATAACATCTTTAAAATAGTTGACTTCATCAATCCAACATAGATGTTCCAACTCTAGTTACGCCTAATCGTAGTACGCAACTTGATCGCTCGAGGGATCATTAGTGTGATCTTCATAGTTGCCAATACTTTGCGTGAAGTATGCTTTATCGGTTTGTGCTTCCTCGTACTGTCCTTCATAGTAGTCAGTAACTGTAGAATAATCTAATAAAAAGATTGCACAAAAAGGAGTGAGTTCGAATGAACTCAGCAAGGCAAGTTAACTCATAACAACATAAATAACATACAGCAGATCATAACAAGATGCAATGAAATATGAAACAGATAATGTATGTATGCATCTAAACTCTATGTATGATGGTCTCTATTGGCAGACATGCTTTAAGTCATAGCACCATACTTCTTTGGGAAAGTCTCAGTCACTCGGCTCCGGTTGGTAGTGGGTCCTTCATCCCTCGGGACATTCCATGGCTGGGGGTTAAGTCACCGCTCTCTCACATCACCATTGGTCTAAGTACTGGCGCATGTCAGGGTTAAGCCTAGCCCAATGCAAGTCATCAACTCAGGTCCAGATACGTCCATTCCTTGCCCCTGGTGATCCTTTCCAATATCCTTTCCACTAGAGTCAGTGTATCCTATAGCTACAACCAACTCGGACTACGGATTCATCAACCCTATTGGTTATCCACATATGGTAAACGGGAAGCTCTCATGTCCCCTCATGGGTTGGTTACCGGTCTTGAGCGCCCGTAAATCCCCATTACTGCCACGGGTCGTTCAGTCTCAATACCCCTCCGACTAGGGTCTGATATAACGGGGACATCCTAGCCAAACACTGCTAGACAATCCTAGGTATGACAACCAATGATTCGGGAAAGCATCAATGGGCAACCCCGGAAACATCCCATACTATTTCCGATAATGTCCAAGGACAGAAGTGTCAAAAGGACACCTCTCAATCCCAAACCATACTTAATCAAACACATTCTCAGATCAGTCATGTCATATAACATCAACACTTCATCGTACAAAAGAGAATATAACAGCATAATCAAATCATTAATCAATATATAGTAATAAGCATTTCATATAAATTTGAATAATGAAAAAGAATAAACAAGTGAAGTGCTACTGTACTTATAGTAGTACATCAGAAATATAAAATACAAGAGCAGTAGTTAAACTCAGAGTTTCTTAAAGTAGAAACCAAAGAGTAAGTGATCTATGTTATTATGAAATAACTGTCCTTACCTTGATTATCGTCAAAGATAATCCAAAGATCAAAGAAAGAGGCTCCAAACTTAGTAAGTAAACCCCTAACAATCATAGATACAACATTAGGAAAGATGCCTAAAAGATCAGAGAGCAAACAAATCAAACTGAGCAAAAAACAAAGCTACTGCCTTCATTGGTCGATTGATTGGTCTACTGACCCAGTCAACCAATAGAGTCAGTACGAAGGAAGTACGGGAATTCTGATCCGAAACTCAATCTACAGGGTTCGGATCGTCACGAAACTTGGAGGAAAACTATATGATAGTATTCTAACACTAAAGGAGTAAAGATCGGGCACTAATATCAAAAACATTACCTTCAATTTAAAATCATGGTTTCCCCAATTGGGTGAAAAACCCTAGAATTCGATAAAAATTCACTATAGAACTCACAAAAAAGGCAAGGGATGATTTAGATCTCATCCAAGAAAAAGGTAATCAGAATTAGATTCAAGTACGTAATGAAAATTAGATTTAAATGGTTATGAAATCAGATCCATAGAAAGGATTAGGGTTTAAAGAAGAATTTTCAGAGTTAGGGTTAAGATCTCTATGCTGATCATAAACCCTAAAGAAAAGAATCAGATTACGGAAGAGATGGTTGCAAGAATGCAGCATCTTCTTCTCAATCTCAATCAAGAACAGGATCGAAGAAAGAATAATTTACAATACAGAAGAGATACTAACCTTATACTGACAGATCGGAGATGAGAGACTTCAAATCTTGCAGAGGAATCTTCGAAATCACCGAAAAGAGTTTCAAATGAGTCCTCCCACGTTCTCAGAGTGTTTTGGAGGCAGAGGATACTAAGAAACACGAAGTGTGTTTAAATAGAGAGTGAAAAACCCTAAAATTGGAGTTTCTCGGATTTAACACACCATTGGTCGATTGATTGGTCTACTGGCCCAGTCGACCAATCAGTCAACCAATCATGTCAGCAAAGTTCAAATAGGGAAATAAAGGATCAAATGGACACTAAACCTCAAGGGCTTTTGCACACACATCAAGTGACATACCTAGTGTGTAGAATTGCCTTCGAACAAAGTCAGATAATACTTCAAGTCCTTCAACTAATCTCATCTTCAAACAGGTGCAGCTTACTTTCTAAATTTGCACAGACTTCCGAGATTGGAACACCATCATCAACATCCATGGGTTCAGAGTCAAACACCATGTCTTCTACTAAGATGGCCCAAAGTTGGCTTCTTCCTTTACTCCGGGTCTTCGGACCTAAAAACAACCAAGTTTCTGGGTCAGGGTTAGGGTTAGGATAGGACTGGATTTCACATTAGTTCTCCTTTATCATAACTTATTATTATGAAACCCCATTTCTTAATTAAATTTATGATGACGTTTTAAACTAATGAAAGTGACAACTTTTTCATGGGTGCAGGAGAACTACACAATAGCTCAACAAGAGATTGAGAAGTTGAAGAAGCAAATGGAGAAACAGAAAACAAAGCACAAGATAGAGATGGTGAGAATGAAACAATATCTTGCATAGAGCCGGTTGCCAAAATATGCATTACAGCCACTATATCCTCAGGATTCCGACGGATCCACATTCTCTGTAATTCCTTTCCCTGCAATTCCCTGTAATTCCCTCTCAAGATTGTGCCACGTGGCATTAGGTAATCCAACGGTCATCAATTCTAAACCCACCCATGTATTCCTCTCTCCTCTCTCTCTTCCCCAAATTCAGAAAACCCTGAATCCTCTGCAATGTTTTCGTTTCTAATCCCTGTCAACGAATTGTGTGACATTTTATCAGTGACATCAGATACTTGTGATGATAATTGATAAAAATATGACTTCTTCATTCTTATTCTCAAGTAGATCTTTGAGGCTTGAGCAGACGATTCTCAGAATACAGAGCATGAAGTCATCCCTTGAGATCAATACAAATACATATGGAATCTTCATAACTCTCAGAATGTAGAGAATGTGAACCCAATTGACCATGCCAACTAAAACAAAGAAAAGCTGTAAAATCAATGTGCAACCCAAAAAAAATAAAAATTCTCCTTTTTCATTGTATTTTTTTTATTCTTCAAAATTGACATTCAATTAACACTTTCATCTCCATCGAACATCTCTCTGTTCGTGTTTCCTTGTGCGTTCAAGATTGTCATCACTGGACGAGCCTCAAGTGTCTTCCTCTTATTCAAAATAATGATTGGCCTCTAATCTGGGATTGCATTGTCTATGTTTGTTTTCGGATTGTTTCGTTGTTATTTCTGCACTTGATTCGATGCCGACATCTCTGGATTGGCATAAAGCTGCTTTAGTCGATACATTGAAGAAGAAGAAGATCCCAGAGGTCATGTCATAGCTGGATGGTTTCTGAAACCAGAAAAAGAAATTGCCTGTGAGTTATGAAGATTCCATATATATCTGTATCGATCTCAAGGGATCGAATCGTCTGCTCAAGCCTCAAAGATCTACTTGAAAATAAGAATGAAGAAGTCATATTCTCATCAATTATCATCACAAGTATCGACGTCACCGATAAAATGTCACACCATTCGTTGACAAGGATTAGAAACGAAAACATTGCAGAGGATTCAGGGCTTTTTGAACTTGGGGAAGAGAGAGGAGAGAGGAATACATGGGTGGGTTTAGAATTGATGACCGTTGGATTACCTAATGCCACGTGGCACAATCTTGAGAGAGAATTACAAGGAATTGTAGGGAAAGGAATTATAGAGGTGTCATTGCAGGGTTGGTAGAGTGGTAAAATCCATACTTCTTAGTGGAGAGATCATGGGTTCGACTCTTGCAGACAACAAAGCACCCTATCCTGAGGATGTAATCAAGGTGCGCATAAGCTGGCCTGGATGAACCTCAGATACCAAAAAAAAAGGAATTACAGAGGATGTGAATTCGGATTCTGATATGGAGATTTTGGACGCATCATTTGGCGTCGTCTGTGGGAAAGATTCAGAAAGCTATGGTGACTAGATCAGCAGCAGCCGCTGCACAACGTGATACTGGTGTTCAAATTCCTAAAGAAAATAATCCAGATATTCCCCAGGGAAGTTTACCACCTCTTGAAGTAGATGGTGGTCAAGGAGGGCATGATCCTCCGGAGACATTCCAAGATCAATTGAATCAAGTAAAGATTCAACTTTTGGAGGTAAGTCAAGCACTCCGTGTGCTAACCAGATGGGTGGTATTACCACAAGAACCTGATCATCGCAATTCAGGGAGGCGTGTATTACCACGGGATCAAAGATTGACTGAAGATCGGAATATCGGTCAGAACTTTCGCGAAGGTGACCAAGGGACTAGGAGAGTCGACGATCTACCTAGGCGGGACGATCGGTTTGACAGACCATAGGAAAGTACAACCGATTCAAATACAAGGTTGGATACGGGAGTGAAGACTCACTCACCAACTGTTAGACGAACCGTTCATGATGATCGAGCAGTTCGCGATGAGCGGAATGTTTGTGACGAGCGGGGCCATTCGTGATGATCGAATAGCTCGTGGCGATCGTGTTGTTCGAGGTTGTGATCGTGTTGCAGAAGATCATTCAACTCATATTGGTCAGGAATTGGCCAATATCAATCAAAAACTAGGACAATTGGCTAGAGGAAGGATAACTGATGATATTTATTCGGTTATTCGAAAGACCCCTTTTGCCGAACCAATTGCGGGATATCAATTTCCTCACAATTTCCGCTTGCCAACTTTTTCTACATTCGATGGCTCCAGAGATCCTATAGCCCACATCGGCTATTATCAGCAGACTATGGCAATTGCAGGTAGTTCTGACGAAATTCTCTGCAGGGTTTTTGGTTCATCTTTAACCGGAGCAGCACAAAAGTGGTTTTCGAACCTCCCAATCCGGAAGGATCGTAAATTTTGATGAGTTGGCACGTAAATTCATAGGGCGATTCCAGAGTGGAATCCAAGTCAAGAAGACAGAAGAAACCTTGTTTACCATCAGACAAGGAAAGAGAGAATCGATCAGAGAATATCTGAAAAGATTCAATAGAGTTACAATGGAGATAGAGAATCTGGATGAGCAAGAGCTAAAACTGCTCTATTCACTGGACTCACTAACCGAAGACTCCTGGAGTTATTACTACAGGATATGCCTACAACTTATGTTGAGTTGGTACAGAGATGTCAAAAGCAGGCTAAAGTCATGGAGATCTTAGATGCGCGCCAAAGAGACAATAAAGCCTCCACCAAAGAACAAAAGGCTCCTGAGCCAAAGCAGAAGCCAAAGCAGAATGTTCGAGATCGAGTTGGAAAGCCTCAGGCTTGGCGGCAGAGATCTCCCAATAAAAGTGAGTATACTCCATTAAAAATTCCTCGGGCTGATATTTTGAATATCATTAAGAAGCGAAATATTTTGAAGTGGCCACCAAAAATTCCTTTAAAGCCTGGAGAGCAGCAGGATCAAGAAAAATATTGTCGTTTCCACAAGGATTACGGTCATTATACTAATGATTGTCGTCATTTAAAAGCAGATATTAAGAGATTGATATCTCAGGGACATTTGTCCAATTTTGTTAATAAGAGAAGAGAGGAGCCACGTGAAGTTGGCCCCAAAAGGGATCGTTCGGTTAGTTCAAAACGACCGAGGGAGGCTCCGAAGTCTAAAAAGGAAAGGAGGTGATTGATGCTACTCGGTCACCGATCCTTACAATTTTCGGAGGCCCAGAACCTGAATCACTCCGGAGGTTAAAGACAAAATCTAAATTTGTTGGGACCAGAGAGACGCAGAAGCGTAAGAGGCCAAATGGTGAAGATACTATCACCTTTGACGAGGAGGATGAAAGAGGTGTTTGTCTACCTCATGATGATGCCATAGTCATCAAGGTAGAGATCGCGCGCCGGGAGGTACATAGAGTTTTAGTTGATACAGGGTCTGCAGCTGACCTAATATCTTATGAAGTGTATCAAAAGCTAAAGGTGGATGAAGACTTGATGGAGCCATCATCCACACATTTATATGGCTTTGCAGGATCGTCTGCAATAGCAGAAGGATCCGTCCAGTTGGATTTATCTATTGGGAGTTTTCCCAAGGAGACTACCGTCCGAATCAATTTTTTGGTTGTTTGAGAACTTCCAGCTTACAATGTTATCCTCGGACGGCCATCTTTGTCCAAGTTAGGTGCTATTATTTCAATGAAGCACCTGAAGATAAAATTCCCGACTGACATGAGAATTGGTCAAGTTTCGTCTGACCAAAGGATCTCTTGGCAATGTTATGTTGCCTATTTGAAGGACAAGGAGGGCCCGAAGAAAGTGAGTGCCCTACCAATAGAAGTCGAGATGATCGGGAAGAAGCAGAAATGCAAAGGCCCAAGTCGGTAGAAAAGGCTGGAGCAAATCCAGTTGTTCGATGATGATGAGAGAAGGATTACCTATATAGAATCCGAGCAGTGGAGGAGTTCAAGGAAGAGTTGAAGTTTTTTCTTCAACAAAATAGTGATGTATTCGCATGGTCTGCCGAAGACATGCCAGGAATCGATCGGACTGTCGCAGAGCATAAACTCTGGATAGATCCAAAGGTGAAACTAGTTATCCGAGAAAGGAGAAACTTCTCCATAGAAAAGTATGAAGCCTTTCGGGGCGAAGTCGAAAAAACTGAAGAGTTCTGGTTTCATAGAACCAATTGAATGCCCAATCTGGTTGGCCAACGTAGTAATGGTCAAGAAGGCCAATGGGAAGTGGAGGATGTGTACAGACTACACTGACCTCAACAAGGCTTGCCCTAAAGATTGCTATCCGTTGCCACGGATTGACCTCTTGATAGATGCGACTGCAGGATATGAAACTTTGAGTTTCATGGATGCCTACTCAGGGTATAATCAGATCCTCATGAATAAAGAGGATGAGAAGTTTACAGCTTTCATGACTGATCGTGAAAGCTTCTATTATAAAGTCATGCCATTTGGCCTGAAAAATGCAGGAGCTACATATCAGAGGGCCGTCAACAAGATATTCAAGGACCTAATCGGAAGGAATGTTGAGGCTTATGTTGACGACATGTTGGTAAAGAGTATTACAAGGGCAAATCATATTGCAGATTTAACTGAGGTATTTTCAGTATTACGAAAATACCAGATGAAGCTGAATCCGGAGAAGTGTGCCTTCGGAGTCTCGTCAGGCAAATTTTTGGGCTTCATGGTATCACAAAGGGGTATTGAGGCTAATCCAGCCAAAATACAGGCTCTAATTGACATGGAAGCTCCAAAAACTGTTCGAGATGTACAATGCTTAATGGGGAGAATTGCCGCTCTGAATCGTTTCATCTCAAAATCTGGAGAAAAGTGTCTACCATTTTTCAAAGCACTCAAAGATCTGAGGGGCAGAAAGGAAGCGAATTGGATTGAAGAGTGCCAGAAGGCTTTCGAGGAATTGAAGGAAACACTGGGACATCCACCACTTTTGTCCCAACTAGAGAAGGGGGAAATCTTACAGCTATATTTAGCAGCATCCCTTTCAGCGGTCAGTGCAGTACTTGTTCGGGAGAAGGATAAGAAACAGTGGCCGATTTATTATGTTAGCCACGTGTTACTTGATGTGGAGACACGATATTCGCAGATTGAGAAGCAGGCTTTAGCTCTCATGACAGCAGCCAGGAAGCTACGTCCGTACTTTCAGGCTCATTCAATAGAGGTATTTACAACTTTCCCTCTTAGTAAAGTTCTTCATAAACCTGATTTATCTGGGAGAATGGCGGCCTGGTCGGTTGAACTCAGTGAGTTTCCAAGTAAGCTTTAAGCCTAGAACGGCAATCAAAGCTCAGGCGTTAGCCGATTTTGTAGTAGAAACTACTGCACCAGTGGAGAACATTGTTGAAGATCCCATTATACCAACCATTTGGGAAGTATATGTGGACGGTTCGAGCAATAAGGACGGAGCAGGAGCTGGAATTCTTTTGAAAAGTCCGGCGGGACTTGTCATTCGATATGCACTGAGATTTGCGTTCGAAGCAAGTAATAATGGGGCAGAATATGAAGCCCTGATAGCTGGACTTAGGTTGTCAAAAGCATTGGCAATAGCAGATGTAACTATTTATAGTGACTCTCAACTTATTGTCAACCAAGTTCAGGGGGAGTATGGTATAAAAGAACCTCGCTTGCAGAAGTACCAAGAGATTGTGCAAGCATTTCAAAAAGAATTCAGGAATTTGAAGATGTCAGATTCTAAGGATAGAAAACACTAGTGGCAGATGAGCTATCTCGATTAGCTAATGCCAAAGAAAAAAATTTAGACCCATCGGTCTACATTGAAGAGATAACGTTTCCAAGTTATCATGAGAAAGAAATTTCTTATATTGAAGCAGAGCGTTGCTGGATGGATCCAATAGTTGAATACCTGAGAGATGATAAACTACCAGAAGATCCGAAAGAGGCCAGACTGATCAAGATACGATCAGCGAGATTTATCGTGCAGAATGGAAGGTTATACAAAAGATCTTATTCTGGACCCCTTCTGAGATGTTTAGGCCCCGAAGGAGCGGACTCGGCCTTGGCCGAGGTTCATGAAGGAATTTGTGGAGCTCACATGGGTGGACGAGCCCTAGCACACAAGATTCTGAGACTTGGGTTATATTGGCCTAAGATCCAAGAGGCTGCTATGGAGTATGTTCGTCGGTGTAGCAATTGTCAAATCCATGCTACAGTATCAAAGCGTCCAGCGGAAACCATGACTTCAATTCTAGATCCCATCCCCTTTGCGATGTGGGGAATTGATATCATGGGCAAATTCACCAAGGCGTCAGGCGGGCGAGAATATTTGATAGTAGCAATTGACTACTTCACAAAATGGGTTGAGGCCAGCGCTCTGGCAACAATCACCGAAAGAAAAATGGAGAAGTTTGTGCTAGAGTCAATCATATATCGCTTTGGGATTCCAAAGAATATCATCACTGACCATGGCACCTAGTTCGATTGTCCACAATTTGAGCAATTTTGTGGAACGTACATGATCGAGCATCGTATGTCCTCAGTGGCATACCCCTAGAGCAATGGACAGGTAGAGGTTACTAATCAAATGCTGCTTGAAGGGATAAAGAGAAGACTTGAGGCTGATAAAGCCTTATGGTCGAAGAACTACATAATGTACTGTGGGCCTACCGAACTACGGTTCGAACACCCACAGGAGAAACTCCATTTAGGTTAGCCTATGGATCCGAAGCATTGGCACTTGTAGAGATAATGGCGGGAACATTGCGGGACAAAGAGTTCGAAGAAAAAGCGAACGAGCAAGGACTGCTTGATAGCCTTGATTTGTTGGACGAGGTTCGTGCAAAGGCAATAGCACGAACTCAACATTATCAACGAAGGATAGCGTCACATTACAATACCCGAGTAAAGAATCGTCGGTACTTAGCAGGAGATTTGGTGTTGAGAAATACCTTAGCTTCAGATCCATGCCATCAAAGAAAATTGGATCCTTCTTGGGAAGGACCTTATATGGTTGTAAAACCAGTCGGTTCAGGAGAGTACAAGCTGAAGAACATCACCACCCAGAAAGAGTTGGATCGTTCGTGGAATGCCAGGCATCTCAAGAAATTTTATCCTTGATGATTTCAATTTTGTTCGTGATGTAACCAATTTCAACTCAATCAATGCAATTATTGGTTTTCAACAATTATCTTTTGATTGGGGAGCATCATACACCACATTCAAGAACAAGATCCAACTACAAGGCATCGGATGAAAATCCATGTGGGTCCTTCAACACTTATTGAATTTTTTCGGAATTTCTTAAGTCAAGGCATCGGATGAAAATCCGAGTGAGTTCCTTCCACAAGGCATCGGTTTAAAACCCGAGTGAGTTCCTTCAAGACTTATTGAATTTTTGAAATATCCTTAAGTAAAGGCATTGGTTTAAAACCCGAGTGAGTTCCTTCTACAAGGCATCGGTTTAAAACCCGAGTGAGTTCCTTCTCAGACTTATTGTATTTCTCCGGAAATCCTTAAGTAAATGCATCGGTTTAAAACCCGAGTGAGTTCCTTCTCAGACTTATTGTAGTTCTCCATTGTATTTCTCCGAAAATCCTTAAGTAAAGGCATCGGTTTAAAACCCGAGTGAGTTCCTTCTCAGACTTATTGTATTTCTCCGGAAATCTTTAAGTAAAGGCATTGTTCAGAACAACTAAGACCTAGTGCAACAGCGACTCAAGTGACTAGCAAAGTTCAAGATGAAGTTAATTTCTTATTTCTTCAAAAGACCGGAAGGGGCCAACCTTTACATCAAACATATACATGAGATTACAAGAGTTGGGATACAATCTTCGGTCAAAAAAGAAAGTCATCATCGGTGATCATTAAGAAACCAAACAAGATCAGAACAGCTTTGCCAGAACAAACACAAGAGTCGAGCAGCGACACGGATTCAAGAAGAAAAAGAGGAGGAATGGGGATTACAAAAGCATTACAGTATGAACAAAATCCTCCGCAATTTCATACTCTTTGTCCAGCTTGACCAGAAGAAGTATGGTCCTCGATCAAACTTGCATTCAGGCCAAGCTCTTCATAACTGAATCCTTCCAGGGGAGAATAAACAGGAGAATCCTCAAGATAATGCATAATATCCTGATCAGAAGGCGGAGGGTCGATCTTATCTTTGGTCCAGTCAGGAGAAGGAAGACCAAGGTTGGTAAACACTTCAGGATGACAAACAGCGCTGTAGGGAGTCGTATCAAAATGAGGATCTTTCCTTAGTATTGATTCCCATACTTCGTTCTCGCCATCCCGGTACGCCTGCAAGTTATAAGCATTCAGCATGTCAACAAAGGGCTTACTGTGTAAATACTTGAAGATGCAAGCTCTGCGAACGTCAGTTGGAAGGGATTCGGGCAAAGGAATGACAACTTGCCTTTGAGGTAACGCTTCAGAACCCTGGGCCCCTGACTTTCCCGCTTCTCGCTCCAGTCGCCGGATCTTCTCCTTGGCATCATCCAAGTCTGAACGGAGACGCTCAATCACCGAGTTCTTTTCTCCTGCAACCTCCCAAGCTAATTTCCTAAGGCGAGCAATCTTAGCGTCTTTGGCTTCGGAGTCTTCCCGAAGCTTGGAAACTTCATTACTCAGTTTACTGAGTCTAGAGGCTGCTTCCACTTGGTTGTGGAAGTTCCCAGTAAGACTCCTGCAAACAACTTCCGAGTTAGTCAGGAGCAAAAGAATAATCTTCAGCATCAAAAGAAAACTGAAGAGAAACTTACATCACCAGTGACTTCATAAAGTCATCGTCTGGAAGTTTGGAAAGAACTCTGCTCTGGCTAGACATTTGAGCAGCAGTGCACCACTCCAACGCTTTGTCAAACTCGTTTGACACTAATTCAGACCTCCTCGAAGGAGGAGAAGGATGAGCTACATCAAGAGAAGGGTGAGTTGCATCCTCCACCAACCGACGACGCTTCCTAGTGGCAAAATCCTCCGGCTCCAAAGAAGGAGAGGAAGAGGATGCCAAACAAGCTCTAGAGTTGGAAATAGAAGCAGCACCTGCTGGGGCCGCGCCTTCATCAGATGCCAACATAGTTGCCTCTGATGTCCGAAGAGTCTCCTTCGGAGAAGCCCGACTGGTATCTCCGGCAGGGGCATCAGCAGCACCATCAGCGATGGAGTGATCAAGATCTTCCTGGGAAGACCGAGCGATCTCTTCAGACGGAGGGAGCATAGGAGAGGCATCAGTAGAAACTGTGGGAATCTGACCTGAAGATTCACCAACAGCAGTCTCCTTACGCTTAGAGGATTCACCAGATGAAATCACCTTATTGGCCAAAACCCCCGTCGATGCTGGAACAGTTTTCTTGCAGGACTTCGTTCTAATAAAGTTCGGATCGATTCTGGGAGGCACTGCAAGCATAGAAAAAGCCGTATCAGTACGAGAATCCAACAACATAAGGAAAAAGGGAAAACCCTAGTTCTCTGGTCGATATGAACTACTCAAAATACCCATTAAGTAAACCCCAAGTATTACTATTGTGGAGTTTACTCAGGGGGAAGGAGAGGGCAAAAAAGCTTAAAGCTCACTTGTTCAGAGATTATTGTTGGAGTACGAGGAATACGGATGCAGAGCAGGAAGACGGAATGTCGTTTTTGCAAATCTAACTTGCAGATAGCAGGATAGATGGAGAGTACCCTCGAAGGACTTAAATAGCCTCAGGTAGTAAGACGACGGTTGAGAGCCAAAGGCAACCAAAGGCCCAGATCAAAGAAATGCTTCGAATTCCTCAACAAGCAAGATCAACGGTCAAAAGGAGGCCACATGGAAATAGGCACCTGATACGAGAATACCTCCAACCGTCGCACCACCATTTAAATAATGGTTGTATTACCAATTCATTGAAAAAAGTGAATGGTATACAAAGGCAAGGAAACGTTTGGACTTCGCAACAAATGAAGGGAAACGTGTGGACTTTGCAATAAATGAAGGAGTAATGGGGAATAGAGGCTAAAGCATCTTTCCCGAACGTCTCTTCATGATATCTTTACAAGATTATCCCCCGTCAAGGTATACAAAGTTAAGTGATAAGTTTTATCATTTATATTTGATTTTCAAGACAAGCTTTCGGATAGGAGATGAGGAAATATTGAGGCAAACATGGAAAAAGTCTCTATTCATTAATGAGGAGGATCAATCTTTAAAAAAAAAAAAAAAAGAGAGTAACTCCCTACGCTTCTTCCTCATTATTGCCCGAAGAGTCTTGCACAGGAGAGCCTTTCTCAGGATCGTCATTCTCAGGGTCCTTTGAAGAGCCTTCCTCAGGATTGTCATTATCAGGGTCCTTTTCAACGGCAGCCTGTGACTTTTCTTCTTGGAGGGGTGGTTCGTCAGCAAGATATTCCTCATATTTTGGGTCAGCTGGAAAAGGATCATCCTCTTCCAAAGCCCAGTTAGGGAGGTCCAATTTAAGCTTCCCGAAGACCTCTCTGTGACACACCTCACGAAAGGGAGTTGTATCGAAGGAAGGGATAGATTCGAGGATCTTTTCCCAAACGTCATTCTGCCCCAAGCGGTAAGCTTGGATGTTGAAGGCACCCAGCAGGTTAGAGAAAGGTACGCTGTTCAGGTACTTCCGAACACAATCCTTTCGAAGCTCCGGCTTGATATGCTCGGGTTTGCTAGGGACTGCCATCTTTAGTATATTTTCGTTCTCCATGGACTTAAGCTCAAGTCTGTCACCGAACAACGTGGCAGCTGCTTTCTGCTTCTTAGCCTCGCGCTCGGCAACAACAAGCGGGGCCTTTGAAGAGTCGAGGGCCTTTTTTAAGGAGTTCATCTCCTCATCATGCTTCATCTGCAGCTCCTTGGCAGCTGCCGTCAGCCGGTCTATTTCAGAATTGGCCTTAGCCAAATTCTCTTCACAAGTCTGCAGCAAGGAGCCGTTACGACCAACCCGGCTCAATGCTTCCATGTGCTGATAAAAGCTCAACACGGCATTCCTGGGGACGAGGAGATTATCAGAAAAAATCATAAGAGATTATGAAAAACAATTAGAGAAAGATCAGGAAGGCCGGTACCTGGTGGACTGACTAACAAGAGTATCATCGTTCAGGGCCTCAAAGTCCTGACGGTCAGCAGGCAGAAGACTGAGGGAACTCCATTCTGCGGCTTTCTCAGGGTCCTGAGTCACCCTATCAGTTTGCTTCAGTGTCCACTGAGGCATGAAGACCTCCTCACCATCTTCAGTATTTTTGGATTTTTTATGGGAGGAAGCATCAATTGTATCGTGCTTCCTTTTGGTTTGAGCGGCGGAGGAGATATTTGGCCTCTCCACCATTGGCTTTTTCCCTTTTCCCAAAGCGTCAACCACGGGCTTTAAGTTCCTGATACCCTTGTAAGAAGGGTCGGGAGAGGGAACAGAAGCCTCTTGATCGACAGTTAAGGCTCGGGGCGACCGTTGCTCAGCTGTCACAACGGCCCTGGCAGCCTTTGCCCGAAGATGCTCAGGGTTCATTCTTGGAGGCACTGCAAAGAAGAACAAGAATCAGAATTGCAAAAAGACATATCACTCTTATAAATTTGAAGGATGATGGTTAAGAAGCTCACAATGAGCCAATCCCCAATACTGAAGGATGGAGTTGTACTCCACCTCAAGTCCATGTATCTCCTGATACCATGGAATTGATTTGATCTTCTTGACGGCCGTCTCGTCTTCTTTGGATAAAGGAAGGACCCGGTTACTTTCAGAGTATGAAGTATATTGTTTCAGACGGTCGGGAAGTTGAGATCTGACT
This sequence comes from Hakea prostrata, assembly GCF_041222555.1. Classification (NCBI taxonomy): domain Eukaryota; kingdom Viridiplantae; phylum Streptophyta; class Magnoliopsida; order Proteales; family Proteaceae; genus Hakea; species Hakea prostrata. The sequence continues at coordinate 40,218,819 of NC_142601.1, read as the reverse complement.
GAGGCGCTCGACAGAAAAAGTATCGTTCGCGCCATCCTTTGTGATTGGAAGGGCAAGTTCCTTTGGCGAGAATGCTGCCCCTCCAGTCAAGCTCAGTCTTATTACGCTTGGAGAGCACAACCCAGCCAGGAGGATGGGAAATAGAAAGAAGATGAAAGTGCACAAAAAGAGCAAGAGAAGGCATAAGGCCAAGTTCAAAACATAAACCCAAGAAGCCGACGATGAGACGCCAGCTATTGGGAAGGAGCATTCCAGGGCAAATGTCCCAGTGATTCAGGATGGCAGCAAACAAAGGATTGAAAAAAGGAAAGCGAACCCCGCTTTCCAATGCATCTATGTATAGGGAAAATTCGCCCGGAAGGGTCGAATCAACCCTCTCATCGGGTTGGGAACCCTAAGATGATAAGGAGGAAAATCAAAACCTTGGATGGCCGAAAGAAGGGTTTTTTTCCTTGTAAGAGGAGGGAACAGAACTAGGTCCACCTTTAGACCTAGAGGTTTGTTTTGACTATCCAGAAGACTCGGCGGTCACCCTAGGAGTCTTGGAAGATCCAGACTCAAGAAAGGCAGAAGAAGTTTTAGCCTTTCTTACTAATATTTTATGGGTAACTTCTGCGAATTCACGCCAGAGAGCAGTTAGGGTTTTATTATCACTATCCGACTGCTCGGAAGGAAGGGAAGCAAAGGCCTCATTACCACTACTATTACTAACGTTGGGCACCAGGGAAGAAGAAACCCTATTATCCTCCATTACTAGCTTCAATAAGGTACAAAAAAAAAAGGAGACAGGGAGTTTTAACTTTGCAAAGGGATCAGTAAACTTACTGATTCAGTGAGGCAGAAGCTTGAGAACGAGAAGGCACGAAGTAGACGACAAAGTTTCAAAATTCCAAACAAGAAGAATGAAACCTACGAAGACAACGAACCACTTTTAAGCACCCGCATGAGTGTTCGAGGACGTGAACGATCAAGACTGATTCAGCATCGACGATCGAGATTTAGAGTCGATTTGAAAGTTTGAACTCACAAATCCAAAACAGACGTTCGGAAACCGTCGCTTGGGTTACGTGAGCCACGATCATTCGACTGCAATAAGACACGTGGCATTGCCCTCACAACGCTCGAGGAAAAGTGACCACCGCATTAAATGTGATACGACATTTAGTGGGATACGCAGAGACTATTGCCTGAGGAAGAACCCAGTTAAAAACCAAGCCCTCGGGATCGACCGAACGCTTGGTCTGGGGGGCTCGTGATATGGAGGAAATGTGATCGAACCCGGTTCATACTTGGTTTGACCCTCGACCCCGGTTGAGACGGAGGGAATCGACTAGCTTCCAAGCGAGCCGGGTCCAGGAGATAGCTTGCTGAGGAAGAAAACTAAATCAGCCACAGGCACGCCCTAATCCGACTAATGGATTAGGTTAATTACCCTAATGATGGCAGACTCAACTTGGCGGCTGTCACTTATCGCTATTGAAGGGATAATCATCGGATAACCGTGAGGTTATCTAAGGAGTCCTCTACTAGTTCAAACTAGTAGAAGTCTATTGCTCAACGGATCTAACTGTTAGAATCCAACGACTATCCGAAGAAGGCTCAAATGCATCCAACGAAGAAGATTCGAAGGTACACTCTATATAAACCTTACTTACCTACGAGGTGAAAAGGAACCCAGATCCATACACACACTTGTGGACGTAAACACTCATATGCTTACGATCTAGATCATATTCCAGCTATTCATTCCTTGGGGCGGGGGGGGGGGGGGGGGGGGGGTTAAAATGAATTGCGGGGGGGTGGGGGGGGGGGGGGGGGCCCCCCCCCGGGGGGGGGGGCCGCCGGGGGGGGGGGGTTTTGGGGGGAGAAAAGGGGGGGGGGGGGGGGGGGGGGGGGGGGGGGCGGGGCCCCAAAAAAATACCGAACACCCCCCGCGGCGGCGGGGCCAGAACAAGAAAAAAAAAAAAAAGAAGAAAAAATAAAAAAAAAATAAGGCAAGGGGGGGAACTGGAGTTTTGTGTGGGGGGGGGGGATGGAAGGCAAAAAAAAGAAGGGGGGGAGGAAAGGAGGGCCTTTATTTCCTGAGAAATCTTTGGGCTCTTACTCGTGGAGTACTTATATTGTTGTAGGCTTCCTTGACTCACTTTTCCCTTTTTGAATTTTATTTGATTTGATTTAGAATATGCAAGTGATACATTATTGTCGTCATGTTTTTGGGCTGAGGCTAGTGTGTTTTCTGGATGAGTTGTTTGACTCTTTACAGCCAACGGCTCTAGTTGCAGTGTTTGCTGGAGCAGGCATTTTTGTTCATTATAATGATAAAAGAAGAGCAGTTCTAAAAGGTACCTCTGTGTGCTACAGGCGTTGATCTGATTGGTGGTAGCTGGAAGGTTTAAAATTGATGGATGGATATTGATTTACATGTGTTTTTTTATGTGAAATTGACATTCACGATGATATTTTCAAAATTTAAACCTTTGACTTCAGTTAGACCACGTCTTTCTTTTTTGAACTTAATGTGCTATTTCTTGTATTTTTGTTTGATAACCAAGGTTCTAAGCATGGTGGAAGTTGCATTAAAGGACCCACAATTGGAGGGCGTTTTACATTGGTCGATACAGTAGGCCACATGTTTACCAAACGTAACCTCAGAGGAAGCTGGGTACTCATCTACTTCGGTTATACTTTGTCTCCAAATGTTGGACCTGCAGAAGTCCAGAAAATGGCAAAAGCCGTTGACATACTAGGTCTGGTTGATTTACCATTTGAGAACTCTATTTTCTTTTGATGTTTTTTGCTGCTGTGTGATAGCTGACATTTTTATTTTACCTGGAAAAAGAGTCCAAATATAACCCGAAGGTGATGCCAATTTTTGTAACAATCGATCCTCAACGGGATAGTCCTTGGCAACTCCGAGCTTACCTTAAAGGTCGTTATGTTCTTCCTTGCATGCACATTGAATCCTTTCCTTATCTTAGTAATCTTTGTGGGTCTCACTCACTTTATCCTTTGTCTTCTCAAATGCAGAATTTGACCCAAGAATAGTGGGATTAATAGGGTCAGCTTCTTCCATAAGACAGATGGTTCAGGAGTATTGAGTTTATTTCAAGAAGACTGAAGAAGACGGGGATGATTATCTCATTGAGTCTTCTCACAACATGTAAGCTCGAGCCCAGTTTGCACTTTCTTTGTCAATGTTGACCCAACACATGAATTTTGGGCTTGAGTTATAATCCATATTGAAACAAACAGGTATCTGATTGACCCAAACTTGGAAATTATAAGATGCTTGGGTTAGAGTATGATGGAGAACAGCTGGCTGAAGCAACACTCAAGGAAGTGACGAAATCTCCCAAGTAACAACCTTCTTCATTGATTTACAAGCTATCTATTCTGACATGAACCACTAGTGTAAGACCCATCATTTCTTTGAATACGTTTTCCCAACACATGATAGAGGACGTTTGAGTCTAGATGTAAGATATTGTGATCATATTTGACCTGGTAGAAATTTTCTGCATTTTCCGAATACAGGGTAGAAACAATGTCATGAAATATGAAATGAGAATCGAGAATTAAAGGGGGGGGGGGGAATATAAGAGAATTTTTTTGTTGACTAATACTTGCAATTTTGCCTGCTAAACTTGATTTAATTTCTTAAGGAATAGGCTCCTGTCAGCCTAGATATTACTGTTACCCGAGATATTATGTCTAGGTTCCTGAGAGCTGATTGTTATGAATCTTGAGCTGTTGTAAGATGGTTATTGATGCGTCCAAAATCTGCTCAGCCCTTAGATCTCCTGTGGATGACCTGCAAAAACGAACGTTAGATGTGGCCCAACCGCTGGAGTTGGGAGTCCACCTCCGAAGGCTAAGTCAGTTGATGAACTTAATCACAAACGGCTCTGCTGGAGCACAGAGCTAAGGAATGAATAATGAGAATACGATTCAGATTATATCCGTCATCTACCTTGTGAGTAGGTGATGTCTTATATAGAGTGTACCTTCGAATCTCCTTCATTAGATGTATTTAAGCCTTCTTCGGATAGTCGTCAGATCCTAACAGATAGATCCATTGAATGATAGATCCCTACTAGGTTAGACTAGTGGATGACTCCTTTGATGATACGATCGTTATATGGTAGTTATCCATATAATAGCGATAAGTAACAGCCGCCAAATGCTGCTATCATCTTTTTGACGATTAGTCCATTCCGATCGTAGCGGATTAGGGTGTGCTTGTGACTGAATTAGTGTCACATCCTCCCAGCCGGTACCCTATCTGGCATACCCGAGAGTGTGATCCACAGCCCGAAGATCAGGTATCGAGTAATCAACCTCCCACATAAACAATAACATAATCATGAACAATAATAATAAAAGTGCGGAAGATAAACCATAGATCCAAATAAGGAAAGGATGAATCATATATAACTCAGAGTACTAGATATAATCAGAGTGTCTAAATCAGATAAGTAAAGTGAGGCGAAATCCCACTCTACAACCAGCGGAAAAGTAGTTCTAAAAAAGAATAAGCAAGATAGAATCTAATCCCAATAGCAGGTACAATAGGTAACTAAATTGTTCTCAATCTTATAGACAACATCTCTATAAGTATAAATCTCATAAACGGCACAAGGGCGCTTCCACTCTATGGTCGGACTAAGCATCGTATGGAGCATAACCACTCGCGGGATCTTCAGTGTAATTGTTGTAACCGCAATCACCTTCCTGGAGATATGCCTCTTCTCCTTGCGCTTCTTCATACGGGCCGTCATGATATTCGGAACCCGTAGAATAGTCTAACAAACATTGTACAATAAAGGAATGAGTTTCAAAGAAACTCGGTAAAGGCGATTAAATCCATAATAACATAAATGGCAGGATTTCGGAACAAACATAAATGCAATATGGTATGAAACAAACAATGAATGTATGAATCTAACTCTACATATGCTGGTCTCTATTGGCAGACATGCTTTAAGTCATAGCACCGTACTTCTTTAGGAAGGTCTCAATCACTCATCATCAGTTGGTAATGGGTCCGGCATCCCTCGGGACATTCCATGGCTGGGGGTATAGGTCACCACTCTCTCACATCACCATTGGTCTAAGTACCGGCGCATGTCAGGGTAAAGCCTAGCCAAATGCAAGTCTTCTACTTAGTTACATCAAGTCGGATCCGGATACGTCCATTCCTCGTCCCCGACGATCCTTTCCGGTACCCCTTCACACTAGAGTCCTCATAGTCCCTGACTACGGACTCATCAACCCTATTGGTCATCCACATATGGTAAACGGGAAGCTCTCATGTCCCCTCACGGGTTGGTTACCGGTCTTGAGCGCCCGTGAGCCCAAGTCTATCCATATGCAACCCTCCAATAAATGGCCCCCACAATGTGATTCCTGTCCTCTCACGGGTTGGTTACCGGTCTTGAGCGCCCATGAATCCCCATTGCTACCACGGGTCGTTCGGTCTCAATACCCCTCCGATTAGGGTCTGACATAACGGGACATCCTAGCCCAACACTACTAGACAGTCCTAGATATGTCATCCAACAGTTTAGGAAGGTGTCCAGAGGGCATCTCCGAAAATATCCCATAATATTCCCGTAGTAGTCCAAGGACAGAAGTGTCAAAAGGACACCTCTCCTTTCCAAACCATACTTAAGCATACACAAGCATCAATTCATAACATCACATATATGGTAACTTCATATATGGAAAGAAATCAATAATTACAATCAATTTGTATATAACTGGTAAGTAAATCATACATGAGTCAATTCAATATAAATAAGTAATGCTACTGATATCAAGACACTACCACAGTAGTATAACATTATAAGAATCTAATTAAAGAAATAACTTAACAAGATTCAAATATAGAAACCAAGATATGCAATTTATGGTGTTAAAGAAGTAACCATCCTTACCTTTTATAACTTGCAAAGGAATCCTAAGAAATCAAGTAAGATCTTGACAAACTTGAGAAGAAGGTCCTAAACGAGTGTATACAACATATTAGGAAAGATCCCTACAGAAAAGATATCAAAACATCCAAAAAAACACCCACCGGGGGGGGTCCCTTTTTTGGGGGAACAGCCCAAACAAGGGTTTTTTCCCCCATTGGGGGCGGTTGGATTGGTCTACTTCGCCCAGTCGACCAATCAGTCGACCAATGCAGACAGTAGCCTATAAAATCAAAGTTTTGAGATATAAAATCCGAATTTGGTGGTTCAAAAGGGTACTAATCAAGGGGTAAACTACATTAGTAGTATCCTAACATATAGGGGATCTCAAAACACTAATCAAATCAAGTCATCAAGATTCAAATTAGGAAACAAAAAGTTACCATAATTAGATCAATCATGGTTCTTGAAGAATTCAAGATAGAAAACAAAGACAAGAACAATAGGAGAATGAATCATTGATTCAGGTAAAGGTATCATGAAAAGCATACTTAGATCTTCAAGAAAATAGACCTAAGAGCATAAATCTAAATAAGGAAACAAAACCTACCATATATGTAACTATCATGATTCATGAAGAAAACATGGTATGGTAGAAGAGAAACAACTAGAGATTGATAGATCATGGATCATGAAAAGAAAAAACACAGCAATTGACTACTAACATGATCAATATAGTAGATCTAAGGATATCGGAATTCAAATCAAAAGATAAACAAAGACAAGATCATGATTTGATCATGATTCCTTCAAAAGCTTGCAATGATCATGGTTAAGATCATTGCATTAGCCATTAATCCTTAGGAAGATCATGAGAGACAAGTCCAGAGATGTTTGCAACAGAGAATGCAGCATCTCCTCTACTGTCTCAATTCAAAAAGGAAAGAAAAACAGAGATGGAGGAGAAGAAGAGAGTGTAGACATACCTTTGATGCAAAAGGAAGAGTTTTGACGAAGATCCGTCAAGAAAAACACCAAGGATGCAAGGGAGATGACTTGCAGAGGTCTTTGGTTCGTTCCAAAGAGTTTGGAGGCAGAAAATACGAAGTAGACTCGAGATTGGACTTAAATAGAGCAAACAAGACCTAATTGCCAAAGACAGCACCCATTGGTCGAGTGGATTGGTCGACTGGTCCAGTCGACCAATTAGTCGACCAATCAGTTCAGCAACTCCTAAACAGGGAATTGAAGACCCAGATCAAATCCAATCCTAAAGGGGTTTTGCACACATATCAAGTGACTTACCTAATAGGTAGAAATGCCTTCAAACCATGATAGAGAGCACTCCAAGTCCATCAACTAATCCGATCTTCATCAAGATTCAGTTTCCATAAATAGAACCTCATCATCAACTCTCATGGATTCAAAGCCAGACACCAAGTCCTCCACTGGGATGGCCCAAAGCTGACTTCTTACTTTACTTCGGGTCACTGGACCTACAAATAACAAGGTTTTCGGGTCAAGGTTAGGGCTGGGTTTTACAATTAGTTTTCTTTCTCAGCAAGCTATCTCCTGGACCCGGCTCGCTCGGAAGCGAGTCGATTCCTTTCGTCTCGACCGAGGTCAAGGATCGAACCAAGGTTGAACCAAGTTCGGTCATATTTTCTCCATATCACGAGCCCCCCAGACCAAGCGTTCGGACGATCTTGAGGGCTTGGTTTTTAACTAGGTACTCTGTCGAACAATAGTTTTGCATAATCCCCAACCCCTTAAATGTCGTATTACATTTAATGCGGCTGTATCGCTTTTTCCTCGAGCATTATGAGTATTTTCACTTTTTGTGGGGGTGACACCACGCGTCCTCTGTAGTCAAAACTATCGTTGCTCACGAAATCGAAACAATGGTTTCTGAGCGCCTGTTTTTTATTCGTGAGTTCAAACTTTCGAACCGTCTCTAAATCTCGATCGTTGATGTTGAGTCCATCTCGATCGTACACGACCTAGATCACTCGTGTGAGTGCTTAAAAGCAGTTCCTTGTCTTCTTAGGTTTCATTCTCCTTGTCTGGAAGTTTGAAACCTCATAGTCTTCTTCGCGCTCTAACGATCTTCTCACTCTCAAGCATTTTGTTCAGTGATTCAGTAAGTCTACTGACTCTTTTGCTGTCACATCCACCCAGCCGGTACCCTACTTGGCATACCCGAGTGTGTGATCCACAGCCCCGAAGATCAAGTATCGAGGTAATCAACCTCCCACATAGACAATAACATAATCATGAACATAAATAATCAATGTGCAAAAGATAAACAAAACATCCAAATAAGGAAAGAGTAAATCATATATAATCAGAGTACGAAAGACAATCAAAATGTCTAAATCAATAAGTAAAGTGAGGCTGAATCCCACTCTACAACCAGCGGAAAGTAGTACTAAAAGAAAAGGGAAAGGAATGAAAACTAATCCCAATAGCAGGTACAATAAGTAACTAAATTGTTCACAATCTTATAGACAACATCTCTATCAGTATAAATCTCAAAAATGGCGCAAGGGCGCTTCCACTCTATGGTCGGACTAAGCATCGTATGCAGCATAACCACCCGCGGAATCTTTAGTGTAATTGTCGTAACCGCAATCACCTTCCTAGAGATATGCCTCTTCTCCTTGCGCTTCTTCATACGAGCAGTCATGATACTCAAAACCTGTAGAGAAATCTAACAATACATTGTACAAAAGGAATGAGTCTCAAAGAAAGTCAGTAAGGCAGTTAATCCATAACAACATAAATAGCAGGATTTCAAAGCAAAGTAAAATGCTATATGATATGAAACACATGATGCAATATGATTCTAACTCTATGTATGTTGGTCTCTATTGGCAGACATGCTTTAAGTCATAGCACCGTACTTCTTTAGGAAGGTCTCATCACACAACGCCTTTTGGTAGTGGGTCCGGCATCCCTCGAGACTTTCCATGGCTGGGGGTTAAGTCATCACTCTCTCACATCACCATTGGTCTAAGTATTGGCGCATGTCAGGGTCAAAGCCTAGCCAAATGCAAGTCTCCTACTCAATTACATCAAGTCAGGTCCAGATACGTCCATTCCTCACCCCTGGCGATCCTTTCCGGTATCCTTCACACTAGAGTCCTCATAGTCCCTGACTACGGACTCATCAACCCTATAGGTCATCCACATATGGTAAACGGGAAGCTCTCACGTCCTCTCACTGGTTGGTTACCGGTCTTGAGTGCCCGTGAGCCCAAGTCTATCCATATGCAACCCTACCGATAAATGGTCCCCACAATGTGATTCCTGTCCTCTCACGGGTTGGTTACCAGTCTTGAGCGCCCATGAATTCCCATTGCTACCACGGGTCGTTCGGTCTCAATACCCTTCCAATTAGGGTCTGACATAACGGGACATCCTAGCCAAACACTACTAGACAGTCCTAAATATGTCATCCAACAGTTTAGGAAGGTGTCCAAAGGGCATATCCGGAAACATCCCATAATATTCCCGTAGTTGTCCAAGGACAGAAGTGTCAAAAGGACACCTCTCCTTTCCAAACCATACTTAATCATTCACAAACATAAATCCATAACATCACATCTATGGTAACTTCTTATATGGAAAGAAATCAATAATAACATCCAACTTGCATATATTTGGTAAGTAAATCATACATGAATCATTCTAGCATAAACAAGTAGTGCTGCTGTAATCAAGGTAATGCATCAGTAGTATATTAGTGTAAGCATTTAATTAAGGAAATAAACTAACAATATTCAAATATAGAAACTAGAACATGAAATCTATGTAGTTAAGGAAATAACCATTCTTACCTTATATAACTCGCAAAGGAATCTTAGGGAATCAAGTAAGACCTTGACTAAACTTGGGAAGAAAGTCCTAAACAAATGTATATAACATATTAGGAAAGATACTTAAAAGGAAAGATATCAAAACATCCAAAACAGACCAAATATGAGGTTGTTGTACTCATTGGTCGATTGAATTGGTCTACTGCCTCAGTCGACCAATGAGTCGACCAACAGAGACAGTGGCCTTCAAAAATCAGAGTTCTTAGAATATAAAACCGAATTTGGTGGTTCAAAAGGGTACTAAACAAGGGGAAACTACAATGGCAGTGTACTAGTCTATAGAGGACTCTAAAACACTAATCAAATGAAGTCTTCAAGTTACAAATTAGGAAACAAAAAGTTACCATAATTAGATCAATCATGGTTCTTGAAGATTCATGGTAAAAATCATGGACAAGAACAATAAGATGATGGATTACTATTATGACAAAGGATTCATGAATAGCATGCATAGATTCTCAAAAGAAATAGAACTAAGGCTAAAGAACATCAATCTAAATAAGGAAAGAGAATGAATACAAGCTTTCCTTCAAAAGCGAGTGATGATCTTGATGAAGATCATCCACCAAGCTCTAATCCTTAGGAAAAGAGAGGGAAATAGTATAGTGATGGTTGCAACAGGGATACAACATCACTACTACTGTCCTCAATCAGAAAAGGAAAAAAAAATAATGGCGAATCAAAGATGAAACATAGATGAGGATGATCACATACCTTTTTGTGTAAAAGCACGAGTTTTGACGAAGATCCGTCAAGATAATCACCAAGAATGCAAGGGAGATGACTTGCAGAGGGCTCTAGTACGTTCCAAAGAGTTTGGAGGCAGAAAATACGAAGTAGACTCGAGATTGGACTTAAATAGAGCAAGCAAAGACCTAATTAGCAAAATCAGATCCCATTGGTCGATTGGATTGGTCGACTGGTCCAATCGACCAATGAGTCGACTAATCAGGACAGCAAGTCCAAAACAGGGAAATGAATGCTCAAATCAAATCCAAACATAAAGGGGTTTTGCACACACATTAAGTGACTTACCTAGTAGGTAGAAATGCCTTTGAACCATGACAGAGAGCACTCCAAGTCTATCAACTAATTCCATCTTCATCAGGGTGCAGTTTCCATAAATGGAACACTAACATCAACACTCATGGATTCCAAGCCAGCCACCAAGTCTTCCACTGGGATGGCCCATAACTGACTTCTTGCTTTACTTCGGGTTGTCGGACCTACAAACAACAGGGTTTCCAGGTCAAGGTTAGGGCTGGGTTTCACATTCGCGATCTTTATTTTCGTCTCCAGGTTTCTTTTTCTTGTTAAAAACTACAACCAGATTTTAGTAATGGAAAGTGGTAGGGTTTTTTTTCTGAAATTCCTCCTGAACTTAGCGCTGGTAAGGGCGACTCTGGTGACGAGGCCCTTGCCTCAGTCCCTCCTGAGCAATCGGATAGTGACCAGAAAACCTTAATTGTCATTTGGCGTGATTTCAAAGAAGTTAGCCAACTGAAAAGGGCAGAAGAAAGTGGTAAGGCTCCTTCTGCGCTTCCTGAGTCTGAACCATCCAAAACTCCACGAGCGACTGCCGAATCCTCTGGGCAATCTAAACAACCTATCAAGTCCACTTATGGACCTGGTTCTGTGGCTTCCTCCTTTACTGAGGAGAACCTTCCTTTAGCCATCGAACGCTTCAACTTTCCTTCCTCATACCATCCTAGGGCCCCCACTCCTGATGAGAGGGTTAATTCGATCATTCCTGGCGAATTTTCCCTGTATATAGATACTTTGGAGAGTGGAGTTCGCTTTCCTTTCTTCAATTTTTTTTCCGCCGTCCTAAATCACTGGGATATATGTCTTGGCATGCTTCTTCCCAATAGCTGGCGTCTCATCGTCGGCTTCTTGGGTTTATGTTTTGAACTTGGCATCACATCTTCTCTTCCTCTCTTTGTACATTTTCATGTTCTTTCTCTTTCCCATCCTCCTGCCTGGGTTGTTCTTTCCAAGCGCAACAAAGTTGAGCTTGACTGGTCGGGCAACATTCTTGCCAGGGGAACCTGCCCTTCCAATCACAAAGGGTGGCGCAAGCGGTATTTTTTCTACCGAGCACCTCAATCAGATTAACTTCCCGACCACCTGGAAACTGTATACTTCATACTTTGAGGGCAACCGGGTCCCTCAACTATCCAAAGAAGACAGAGCTGCTGTCAGGAAGATCAAGTCAATTCCATGGTATCAAGAGATACATGGATATGAAATGGAATACAACTCCATTCTTCAATACTAGGGGCTGGCTCAATGTGAGCTTTCTAACTGCCATGTTTCGCTTTCTTGAATATACTGTGAACTTTTTCAACTTTCTGACTTTTGTCCTTCTTTGTAGTGCCTCCAGAGACAACCTTTGGGTGAAGGCTGCCAAGGCCGTTGTGACTGCAGAGCAACGGTCTCCTCGAGCATTGACTACAGAACAGGTGACTTCCATGCCTCCACCAGACCCTTCTTATAAGGGTATAAGAAACTTGAAGCCAGTGGTTGAGGCTTCGGGGAGAGGGAAGAAACCAATGGTTGAAGAGGTCGAAGTCCCCTCTCCCGTTCAAACCAAAAGGAAGCATGACTCGGTAGATGCTTCTGCCCCTAAGAAATCCAAAAAGAATAAAGATTCTGAGGAGATCTTCATCCCTCAATGGTCATTGGCGGTGATAGACCGAGTCACGCAGGACCACGAGAAGGCCGCCGAATGGAGCTCTCTCGGCCTTATGCTTGCCGATCGGCAGGCCTTAGAAACTCTGCAAGACGACGTTCTGGTTCGTCTTTCCACAAGGTATCATTTTTCTTGAGTCTTTACTATTTGCTTTGTAGTCTCTCCTAGGATTTTTGATAATTCCCTTGCCTTCCTAGGAATGTCATGTTGAGCTTCTACCAACATATGGAGGCCTTGAGCCGAGTTGGTCGTAGCGGCTCCTTGCTGCAGTCCTGGGAAGAGAATTTGGCGAAGGCCAATTCTGAGGTTGATCGGTCGAAGAAAGCAGCCGAAGAGTCAAAGGAGGAAAATGACAAGGCCATTAGTTCTTTGAGGAAAGAACTTGACTTGTCGATCAGTCGTGCTGCTGCTGCCGAACGCGAAGCCAAGAAGCAGAAAAATCTTGCTACCGCATGCGCTAAGAGCCTTGAGTTTCAAGCCAAGGATAACAAACGTCTGAAGAAGATGGCGGTTCCCAGCAAACCTGAACATCTTTCACAAGATCTTTGGAGGGATTGCATTCGGAAGTATCTGAACAGCGTTCCTTTCACTGACTTGATGGGTTCGTTCAACCTTCAAGCTTATCGAGAGGGGCAGAATGATGTTTGGAAAAAGATTCTTGAATTTAACCCTTCCTTTGACACAACTCCCTTTCGGAGCGTGTGTCACAAGGAAATCTTTGAGAAGCTTGAATTGCCTTTCTCCGATTGGGTTTGGGAAGAAGAGAATCCCATTCCAGCAGATCCAGATATCGAGAAGTATCTCGCTGATTCGCCGCCTCTTCCTGAAGAACCTCCATAGCCTGCCACAGTCAAAGATCCTTCGGCCGACAATGAGAAAGAACAATAGGAAGCCATCACTTTACTGTTGACTTGACATTTTCTTTTACTTATTCGCACTCTAATATGATTTAATCTATTTCCTTCCTTATTTGGATCTCTCATTTATACTTCGTACATTGATTATTTATGTTCTTGATTATGTTATTGCTTATGTGGGAGGATGATTTCCTCGATACTTGATCTTCGGGGCTGTGGATCACACACTCGGGTATGCTAGGTAGGGTACCGACTGGGTGGATGTGACAATATCAAAGATTTAGAAGCTTTCAACTTTGCCCTCATTGCAAAGAAAGTTTGGGAACTGATTACAGAAAAGGATTCATTGTGGTTTAGAACTATGAAAAGCAAATATTTTAAAAACTGCAGCTTTCTTCAAGCTCAAGCAATGAAGAATGCATCTTGGGGTTGGAAGTCTTTGATTAAAGTTCGTGATGCTATTAAGGATAGCATCTTCTATCAGATTGGTGATGGTGAAAACACAGACTCATGGACTCATAAATGGATCAATCCATCTATCAAACAACTTTCATTGCATCCCATCCTAATGGATGCCCCCAGCAAGGTCTCAAATTTCATCAATCAAACCACATCTTCTTGGGATATTGAAACAATTCACAAATGGTGGAATCCAGACTTAGCTCAATTCATCTTGAATATCCCTCTTCCTTTATCCAGAAAAAAGGATCGAATCATTTGGGATCAAACTCAATCTAGAGACCTTACTGTAGCTTCAGCTTACAGACTTCTCAGCAGCCATAGGGTTCAGCTGAACCAACCTCATTGGAAGAAACTTTTGCACCTCCCTCTCGATCCTAGATTCTCACCCTTCACCTGGAAGCTGCTTCACAAGAAACTTCATACTCCTTCTCTGTTATTCAACAGAGGTTGCAATATCATTGATAAATGTTCACTGTGCCCAACAGAAAATATTGATCTTAACCACATCTTCTTGAAATGTGACTTTGTTAAGCAGATATGGAACATGTTCAAGATCTGCTGGTGTAATCAACATTAAGATATTGGTGATCAAGCAACCTCTTGGATTTCAAAGTCCAAACATCAGTCGTATGAGGAACAATACTTACCCTCCATCTCACCACATTTTGGGTCATTTGGTCCAATTTTAATAAAGCTGCTCGTGGAAAACCAAGCAAAAACATCAAAACAAATTTGGTGGCTAGCACAAACTCTGAACAAAGAATACCTTCAATTTTTTTCTCATAGAAGTGGAGACAAAAAGAGAAGAACCAACTATCGATGGACTATTCCTCAAAGAGACTACATCAAATTCAACATTAATGGATCGTCCATGATTGATGCAAACAACAGATCTAAAGCTGGCATTGGTGGAGTAGCCCGCGATCACCATGGACAACACTTACTTAGCTTCACCTTTCCTTGTGGAGACATATCAGCACTTCAAGCTGAAGCTGAAGCTTTAAAAAGGGCTATTCAATTAGCCATTTCCAACAAGTACATAAAAGTTATCTTTGAAGGTGATAATGAAGCCATTATTCACCTTATAAATCAGCAGCAATTGTCAGAACCATGGAAGATCAAGCACATATTAGATGACATCTTATTATTAAAAGAAGACTTTGATTCGATTTTTTTCATTCACACTTGTTTGTGAATTTTAAAAGTAACCGCAAGCGCACGGTATCGTGTAGCTAACGGGTCGATCTCAAGGAGATATGCCACTTAGAATTTGAACTTCTTAATAGTAATGCGAGAGTGGAATGATTCAATTTTTTTTGTTAACTAATTAACTAAACTAAACGATCCTAATCTATATATCTAATGCAATCGAATTGAAATGAATAATAAATTAAACACAATCAATGCATAAATAAAAGACAGGAAAATGCAGATGCAACACCACCCGTCACCAGAAGCAGAGGCACGACTGTAGGCTTGCTCCGGTTATGTGGTCCGAGATTATGAATGAATAGGCGGAAAGTAAATAACGTAAAGTAAATAACAAAGCAATAAACAAAGCAATAAAAGGAAAAGGAAATAACTAAAATGCGGATGCAACACCACCCGTCACCGAAGCGAGAGGCACGACCGTAGGCTTGCTCCGGTTATGTGGTCCGAGATTATGAATGAATAGGGGTGGGCAGAACAATAAATAATGATAATGCTGAAAGTAAATCCTAAATTAAGAATATAGAGGGGTAGATAGAAGCGGGAATGGAGGGAGGAGAGAAGATTAATAAAGAAGGTTACTTACTTGCGAATTGAACAAACGATTCGAATCTCAACCAACCCTAACAACCAGATCTAGATCTAGAATGATCTAAATCTGCAATTGCTAGACCCAGAGAAAAACGAATCTAAAAAAATTGAATCTTGAACTTGAAGCTTGAACTTGAATTGCATTACATAAAAAGATTAAACCTAAACATTGAATCTAGAAATTTAAATCTCACTAATGCAAGCAAAGAAAACTAGAGAAAACATAAATAAACTGAAGAGAGAAGAAAGAATGCTTCTACTAAGCTCTAAGACACGTCCTCCTTTGATGGAGTAGGCTCTCCTTTTATAGAGTTTACATCAGATATGAAGCACGGCTGAATTTGAATAAAACTCAGGGTTTCTATTGACTCATCCAATTAGGGTTTTGACGTACTAATCGCGCCGACTTAGAGAGATCAGATGCATAATCCCACCGTTGGATTTGAGGTTTAAGTAGTCGTGAAGCTCTCCTCCAAAAATCAGCACGATCGGACATCGGATGACCGTTCGATGAAGGGTTTGATCGAAACTGGACTGAGGCATTCAAAAACGGGATTTCTGCTTCATCCTTATCTGAATATAATTCTTTTTCCTCTTTTTCTTTCTTTAATCAAATCCTAAATAGAAAATAAGATATTGAGGTATGCAATGACTCTTTTCCATCTGGACTCTCTCAATAATATCTCTGTAGATTTGATTTAAAATCTCAGCCGTAGATCAAATTTGCCTTCTTTATCTCTTCAATATTTCGGAGTTGGCCCGTAATCACACATCTCTAGCCCATCATGCTCCAGATCAGGCCCATTTTCGCATTTGAGAATTTGAATGGACTTCTTGACGAGTAAAATAGCATGATTCAAGCCCAAAACTCCAAATATTTGCTTAAATCTTGAAAAGTCCTAAAATCTGCAAAAACAACATAAAACCCAAGGTAACTCCATTCTAAGTGTATAAAATGCATGCTTTATGCCTTAAGATTTCACACATAAATGTGTTCATCAACACTCTTAGGAAAGGGAATTTTGTTGCTGACAGACTTGCTACTTACGCTGCTTCTGCCCAATCCCCCATTTTCCCATCTCTCATCCCCCTACTCATCCACTGGTATTTGTATTATGATGCTACTGGCTGTAATTTCCCTCGTGGTTTCTCTTTTAAATAAATTACTTTTAATACTAGCAAAAAAAAAAAAAAAAAAAAAAGGAGAAAAGAAAAGTTCCAAGCTCCACTCACCTGTACAGGTTTTGTCGACTGTGGTCGAGGGAACAACACAGCTAGATTTGACGGTCGATACGTACGAGCGACAGTCAGGATGACTTTCTTGGTCATTCGAGACTTACGAGCGAACTGATATTATGGGGAAGACCAACACTTAACTCAAGACAGTCCTATAATTAATTTCCCAGTATAATATTTAATAAGTTCAATAATCAACATTTTATTTTTAATTGTCAGAATCATCAAAACCTCTTTAGTTCTGCTTGTGCAATCTTGTGGTCTCTTTTCGCTCCCCCTGCAGAGGGAGAATTGAAAGAACCAAATAGGAAGTTTTGTGTTAATCCTTTAATTATTTAAATTAGTAGATTTGGGAACGGGGTAGAATAATTGCTGTCGACTGCTTCGAGTATCAATTTACTTTTACTCATTTGAATTTCTGGGCGTTTTCAGTTTCTAGGGTTTCTGCGCGTTTCTGGTCGTTGAAATTCTACGGTTGAAGCAACAGATTCATGGCCTTACAAGGGCAGGGAATCGACCCTGCCGTTCTTGACGATATTATTAATCGGCTCCTAGAAGTTCGATCTGTCAGACCCGGAAAGCAAGTTCAGCTCTCAGAAGCTGAGATCCGCCAGCTTTGTGCTGCTTCCAGAGAAATCTTCCTCATGCAACCCAATCTGTTAGAGCTTGAAGCCCCGATAAAGATATGCGGTGTGTTCTTATTTCTGCTTAACAGTTCCGGGTGCTTGATTCCTTTTTTTCATCCGTTTTGCTTCTTTACGTGGGGCTTGGTCGTTTAACTGTTATAGTGAAGTTTTATATTATTTGTTTCCTTCAATTCGCTGGTTATTGGTATGTTCTTGTTTTCTCTGTTACTTTGTGGTTCTTTAGGTCCATTTCATAGGTTGGGATAAAAAACTAAGGAAACTATTTGTTGAATTTATTGGGAGACTAGCAAGTTACATTCATAACACTATGGATGAATGTGGTTCGTTGAACTGTATTCAACATTTAGGTTTAGAGTACCG
The DNA here is from genome assembly GCF_041222555.1 of Hakea prostrata. NCBI lineage: Eukaryota > Viridiplantae > Streptophyta > Magnoliopsida > Proteales > Proteaceae > Hakea > Hakea prostrata. Next base: position 40,200,975 of record NC_142601.1, on the reverse strand, counting down.
GTGGTTCCTTGAACCGTATTCAACGTTTAGGTTTAGAGTACCGGTATGAGTATCCGTCAGGTGATTTTGGACACATATTGTCTCGTATCAAGTATCTTATCATAGTAGCCAATACATTTTTGGTGCAATCCAATATATCTCTTTAAAGAAAAAGAGAGACATATCAATATGTATTCTTTTGGCTCTATCGTGTCGTATTGTGAAACTATCGTGTCGTATCGTGAAACCATGGCTCTAATGCAGGTGCCTTTGCCTTTGCTTACTGGACGAATTACTATTTTTTTTTTGGGGTTAACGGAACCAATAGGTACAATACTAGGCAGACTTTGCCCATATGATTCTACAGTTTGACTGAAAAGGAAATAGAATTATGATGGCACGCGTCACATTTTTTAAGGTGTGCGCATTTTGGTTCCCTTCAGCTGAGTCATTAACATGCTTTCATGCACACTGTGTTGTTGAGTTTGGTAAGTATGCCTTTTCTGTTTCTTTAGTTCCCTAGATCAAATTACAATATGCTAGTAAAATTTTTGTTATGAATTAAGGATGAACATTGCTCAACCCATGTAGATCTGGGCAAGGTAGTAAATGTTGCTCCAACCATCATGAGGTTGAATTTGATGTGTGCACTGATGCTGGTGGGAAAAAGGATAGAAGATAGGAATGCGATGAAAAATAAAGGTAAGAGAGAGTAAAGAGAAAATGTAGGGGATGATTTAGCTTTACGGAGGAAGCCATGTCCTCTTGGCTGTACTCTATAGACATTTGTTTCAGATTTTCAAACTCCCATCTGCAATTCCTTTGTGAATATGTATAATGTTCTGATGTAGCCTCAAATGAATGAGGGTTAGTTAACCAAGATCTTTTAAGACCACAAACTCAAATGGACCAAGAAAGGTTTCTTGGAATTTTGTGTATGACCCCCCCCCCCCTCTTTTTGGGTTATAATGGGCTGTAATTGGATGAAGTCAATCATGGATGTGGTTGGTCTATGTGAAAATTCCCATTAATCTCATATAGGGTGGATAAGTTTGGTTTCAGGGGGAAAGCACTAGGCTTCAAAGGGTTGCAACATTCTACCCATGATGGATATGGGATAAATTCCTTGAGATGGGGAATTGGGTTTACAGGTGTCACAACGGGTTGAAACTCGCGGAAAATGTAGATTAGGATATGTTCTTCTAAACTTTGTTTGATCTGGATATCTAAATTGGATGAGATGGGTTTTCTTGGTTTTAGGGTAATAGGGAGTACGAAAGTGCAAGAAAATATTTTTATCTTGATATGGTTTGGTTAAAATGCAGTAGAACTAGAGTCTTGAGGTCACTAGGCTTGGGGCATATGTGCCTAAAGTTTGAGTTAGATCTAAAGGTTAGATTGGTGAGGATCTGACGTTGAATTTCGGGTGTCCTATTCTGCTCTAAGAAGCTAGAAAATTCAACAAAATTCGAAAACAAAAAAGGAGGTGACATGGAAAGAGGGATGGGGGTGCTGGCTGCTGCTTACATGGATGAGGAGCATGGATTGATTTGTGTAGGCTGAACATCTTGGAGGTACCTTACCTAGGGCTGAGAACACCATTGTAGTGAAGAATAGTAAGGAAACAATAATTCTGGGTAGCAAAGTTACTAAATGTCATGTAATAATTAAATCTGCATTTTATTCTTCCTTCTAGAGGGTATAATGATGACTAATCAGCCCTATGATTCATGATAGACGTAGGAAAGAACTTCTCAAAAGACAGAACTTTAAAACCTATTAAACCTAGGACTCCTTATCAACTCTAGCAAGGACCAATTAAGTAACATCGCCTACACAAATCATGTAGGCCCAAGAATTAATTGAATTTTTTTTTTGGCTGTGGTTTTTTTTTTGTGATATGGGTTGTGATGGGATGATTTTGCTACTACGAATGGATATGCTTGATGCACAATGATTTAGTAATCTTGTGTGGAATGGTTCGGCTTCAATTAAATTAGGTTAGATATCATGTAGTATCAAAGTATGTGGTCCAAAAAGGGAGATTTGGGGTTAACTTCATGAGTTGGCGATGAAACACCTGATCTAGGGTTAGGGATAGAACTGTAATTTCCCTAAAATGTTGCTGCTGAGGAATTTCCATCAATAGGTAGAGGGGTTTTCTAGGGTTTCCTCAACAATCCGAGCTTGCTGAATGTGAAACTCAGATCTGAATTATTTGAAGATTGAAGTTCAGATTTGATTAAATTCAAACTCAGAATTAAGGTTTAGAGAGGTTTAAACCCATTGCTTCTACACTGTGTGAGGCAATCTGTCAATCAATCTGTGTTGTCCTTCAAGGACTTGACTCTCCTTCTGGTCCTTCACTGTCCTAGCTTAGTGTCACCATCGGATCCCTCTAGGGTGGCTGGTTTTGTCATGAGCAGCAGTTGTGTCTCTTGTGTCAAGTCACTAGGATCATGGTATTGGGCCAGAAATGCTACCTTACCAATGGAGTCGTTTATGGTTGCCTCTAGTGGTGGCCCTAGGGTCTTTGGTTAGAATTTGGGAATGAGAGTTGGGGACAACAACTCCCCTTCTTTGAGGAGACTCCCTAGCTAAGTGATTTTCTACTCCAAAGTCAATTTTATCAATCTTCCTTGGCACTTCTTCTGGAGGAAGCTCCTGACTAGGTGGGGCTGGTCTTCTCTCTGATTCTGCCTAGTTTGTAGAGTAACTCAAAGTGCTGCCTCTATTTGTAGAGCTTCTTGGGTTGGTTCTTCTGGCTTTAGCTTCTCCTGTACTGGAAGGGACTTGACTTCTTCAGTTTGAGGTACAGGACTAAGACTATGCTGATGTGCTTGGTTGGCTCGCATCTTCTTAATTTCTGCGGCTCTGCTGGTAGGTTTAGTGGTAATAGGACAATTATATTACCACTGTGGCTAAACTGATAGACATTCTTTCCCCGCTAACAGTGACGTCATTGTCATACAACTAAGTCCTCCCAAATACAATGTCACTCACCCTCATAGCAATTACATCACACCAAATTTCATCAGAGTAAACGTGAAAACTAATATGGACTAAACATCTCTGAGAAACTTCTATTTTATCACCATTCAAAAGAGAGACATTGTAGGGGTGGGGATGATCTTCTAATTTCAAATTGGTTGTTTTTACAAAGATATCAGTCGCCAAGTTGACACTACTACCACTATCAATGAGCACCTTGCCTGTACGATTACCTGCTTTGACTCGTGTAGAAGGGACAACTCCTCTTCCAATCTTCATCTTCATCTTCATCTTCGGAGTCAAAAGCTTTGGAGAGGAAATTTATGATTGGCCCATACTTGAACTAACCTTCAATATGAAGGCTGTCTGCTATCCCTTTTGTGATTCTGGCCTTCGGGAATGCATCAATGGTGGTGCTAGGGCTGCTTTGGGAATCTAAAGTTGAAATCTTGAGAGAATCTTGACTTATGTCATGTGTGACATAACAGGGCTTTATTTATGATAATAGTTATGAACGAGCAAGTGTAATGTTCCCCAATGTGGGACTAAAACATAAACAATAAAGACTCTCTAATCGACCAAACTCCCAACTGAACTCAACTTATGACTTACAACACTCTCCCTCAAGTTGGTGCATGATAGACCAAGAAAGAGATAGAGCTCTCCCTCTCGATCTAGATGGTTAGGGCTTTTCTACGCTGCTAGCACGCCCTTCCGTTTTCTCGCTTTCTTCGCATGCTTGGACCACAGGCCTAGCTGAACTCAACTTATGACTTACAACACTCCCCCTCAAGTTGGTGCATAGATGTCTATCATGCTCAACTTGCTAACAATACTACTGAATAACTTGACACTCAAACTTTTTATGAATATATCAGCACACTGGTTGTCAGAGGTAACAAAAGAAATCAGAACTAGACCATACTCAAAACATTTTCTTTAATAAAATGCCTATTAATTTCTTCATGTTTGGTCATATCATGTTGAGCTGGATTATGGGCGATGCTGATGGCTGATTTGCTGTCAGGATATAGCCTTATACCTTCCAGATCTACTCCAAGTGCTGAAGGAGACCCTTTAACCATAAGACTTCACAAATACCTTGAGCTAAGGCTTTAAACTTTGCTTCAGCACTTGATCGAGCCACTACAATCTATTTTTTACTCCTTCAGGACACCAAGTTACCTCCCACATAAGTACAATAGCCAGAGGTAGACCTCGTGTCATTCGGACATCTAGTCCAATCTGCATCAGTGTATGCTTCAACTCTAAGATGTCCTTGAGAAGAGATTAAAATACCTTTCCCTGGGGATGCCTTCAAATACCTCAAGATACGATATACTACATTAAGATGTGAAGAATAAGGATCATGCATGAACTGACTTACAAGGTTGACTGCAAAGGTGATATTTGGCCTAGTATGTAACAAATAAATCAACCTTCCAACTAATTTTTGGTACCTAGTTTTGTCAATTGGTTCTCCTTCCTTAGCTTTCAAGTGCTAATTAGGCTCAATTGGGGTCTTTGTAGGTCTACATCCTAGCATTCTAGTCTCTTCTAATAGGTCCAAGGTGTACTTTCTCTGAGAGAGTGAGACACCATTAGCAGAGTAGGCCAACTCTAACTCAAGAAAGTACCTGAGTTTGCCCATATCTTTTATCTCAAACTCTGTCCCTAAGAATGTCTTCAAGGCTGTAATTTTCTTTTCATTGTTTCCTGTGATGACAATACCATCCACATATACAAGGAGTACTATAGTATGAGATTTATCCTGCTTGATAAAAAGGGTTTGGTCTGCATTACTTTGCCTGTAGCCATAGGAGATCATCATTGCCTTGTGAAATCTTCCAAACCATGCCCTAGGAGACTACTTTAGACCATATAGAGCTCTCTTTAACCTGCACACCTTCCCATGGGTCTTTGAACTAGAATAACTAGGGGACACATCCATATATACTTCTTCCTTAAGATCTCCATATAGGAAAGCATTCTTCACATCTAATTGTTGAAGACTCCATCCTTAGTTTACAACACATGAGAGAATAGCCTGAATAATATTCATCTTAGCAACAGAAGCAAATGTCTCTTGGTAGTCAATGTCATAGGTTTGAGTAAAGCCCTTGGCTACCAGTCTTGCTTCATATCTCTTAATGGTCCCATTCTTCATATCTAATTGTTGAAGACTCCATCCTTGGTTTACAGCACATGAGAGAATAGCCCGAAGGATATTCATCTTAGCAACATGAGCAAATGTCTCTTGGTAGTCAATGCCATAGGTTTGAGTAAAGCCAAAGCCTTTGGCTGCTAGTTTTGCTTTATATCTGTCAATGGTCCCATTTGTTTTGTTTCTTACAAACACCCATCTGCATCAATCTTCTTCCCTGCAGGCAAGGATACTAGATCCCATGTTATTTTCCCCCAGGGCTTGCATTTCCTCATCCATAGCTTTCTTCCAGTCTGAGTAAGACACTGCGTCCTACTATGAATTAAGGATAAAAGTGGAAGACAAAGAGGAAATAAAGCATTAAAATTCTAGGGATAGAGAATGATATGAGACATGGTTAAAAATAGGGCGTTTGGTGCAAGAATGTGGCTGTTTTCTTAATGCAATAGGCAAATCAAGATCAGAGATAGACTCACCAAGAGGAATGGTTGTTTCAAGACTAGGATCTAGTGCTTCCATTTGCCATGGCTTAGAGGAGGGCTTCTGCTTCCTATGGTAGGTCTTCAGAGGAGGTCTAGACTCTCCCTGCACATCATCCACCATCAATTCTTGTGCAATCATCTGACCTTCCAATAGGAATTTGCCAAAGGAGACTCAATAGTAGGAACTTCAGGAGGAATCTCAAGGAACACTAGAACTTTCTCACTAAGACTCTCCCCTTGAAGAAGAGGAGAAAAAAGGGAATCTGTTCTTGAAAAACAACATCCATAGACACAAAAAATCGACGAGATCTAGGATGGTAACGTTTATAACCTTTTTGTGTAGGGGGATAGTCTAAGAATATACACCGTAACCCTCTGGGATCAAGCTTACCATGACTATAATGGTTGCGAACAAATGCAACACATCCAAAGACCTTAGGGGGTTACATTAAAATTGGTTGATTCTGGGAGAACTGCAAGAGGACAGAGTTGATTAAGACACGTGAAGGCATCCTATTAATGAGTAAGGAATTTTTTTTTATCAAAACAGGAATTTCGACCTTTTAAAAGGCCAAAAATTCCAAGTTTCGATTGAAATTTTGGTCAAAATTTGTAATTTTTTTATGAAAATTCGAACTTCAATTTCGGGCCTCATATGGACTCAAAATGTTTTGGATTCTTTCATACTACCTATTGCAAGCATAATAAACACCATGGAATTACTAGTTTACCAAAAAAACCATTGAAAAGGTAACATTAAAGTATATAGTATATATAAGAAGAAACGAGAATGTTACCAATTACAAGTCTACTCTATTCTATGTCTCCCTTTTCCCTCTGAACCCTATACAAATGACAATACAAGTCCGTATGTGGCATCACCCACATGCCTAAGATGTTCTGATGGTGGGAAGTTGTGAATCTCCGGATAAGGAATTGGCTCAACTGCATATGGAAAGGCTGGTGGTGGCTGTGGTATAAAGTGGAAGATCTGCTCAATAAATGAAGGAACAACCTGGTTGTCAGCAGGGGCAAGGACACCATAAGGTCGATACTGACAATAGGGTTCTAGTGGCCGACTCCGATAGGTGACAGTGGGAGGGACTCCATAAGCTTCATAACCATAAGGCTCCACTGGTGGTTGACCCTGAGTCTGATAGCTAGGAGGGACACCATAAGGTCCATAACCATAAGCTCCATCAATCGATCCAGTAGAACCAATACTCTCTATAGCAGTATCATATGAGAACTCTGCAAGCTTTTGCCATCTGAATCCTCTGGAGGTGGAGTCTCTGGAATCATCTATGCTCATCAATCTCATAGATCCCACCAAGCTCTCTGCATCAGTTGGACGGTAAGACCCATATGATGGTGTGTCCTCCGTGCTATAGTAGTGCTGCCTCCCCTTCCTTTTCCTTGAATATGTAGAGGAGACATTTTTGCCTTGAGATGTAGCTCCTGTATGGTCTGAATTCTGCGTCGCTTGGGTTAATTGACTCTCGCCTGTGAATCTAGGTGGTCGTCCTCCCCCTTGGCTCTCATGTACTGGTGGTGGTGGTTTGTCCTTAGGATCAGCTGAGTCCTGATCACAAGGTCCAACACCCTCCTTATCCCCTCCATCATCATCATCATCACCATTGTCATCATTGCCAGAGGCTTGAGTCGCATCATCCTCAATGTTGGACTAGACAATCATATCCTCACTCTGGGTGGATGCACTAGGGTGTGGCAAGAAGGGACGGGCGGACGCTGCATGTGCACTCCCCTCCTAGGCCATTAAGTCCTCCACGTCAGCCCCGATCTCCTTTGCTATCTATTTACTAGGATGACCTCCCTCCTCATATAACAATGGCTCTTAATTGTCCCTGATTCAGTCAACTATTGGGTTATCATCATCACCATCTCAAATATGTCAACGAACTAAATATTGTTATTCTCTCTGTCTATCCCCTGTCTAATATGATCCTCCCTTAGTCTCATATTATAGTGTAAGTAGACAAGGTCCTCTAGATGCTTCACACCCAATTTGTTGCGCCTCTTTGAGTGGATAAGGTTGAAGGCGCTCCAATTTCGCTCATAACTAATGGCAGAACATGTCTGGGAGAGCATTTTGCTTGCAATCATATTCAAGTGGGGTGAGTAACGTCCAAATTGCAACCACCATTCAGCTACAACAAACATATACTCCAAGTCATTTCAATACTTAAATAACTAAATTAAAGATAAAATATTATAATTAAATATATAATGGATTAACTTACCCCCAGGGGTGGATTCACGTCCCGATACAACCATGAATCGGCCGAAGCTCCCAATGGCATCCCTAAATGCTTTTTATTTTATATATAAAGAAAAAAAAACAATAACTAGGTTAATAACATAGTATAAAACTATGAATTGTGAATATCAAATCACTATCTCACCTCCATAAGGATGATTGCTTGTTTAGATGGATCTGGTTCTAACTTCTCCACTACAGTTTGGCCGACATCCATCAAATCTCGCCTCATCCAAAGATGGTCTTTGTAATGGTATTTAGGATTTAAATAGTATGCTATGTAAGAAAAAGATAAAATAAGAGGAAATAGTCAATACTCAAATACTTAATAGTGTGATAACATGATGAAAATTAAATTGAATCCTAGACTTAACAACTCACCAGCCTTATGCAGTGGACTTGGATGATGTCAAGGACTTTCTTGTTGCCGTGTGGGTAGACCTGAGCAGCTTGTTGCTGCATTCTATTTGCTGCAACCCATATTTGTGGTAGAGTAGGTCTTCTCTGCTGATCTACCATCCTCAATACATACACCATAGGCTCAAGCATCTTCACCACTTTCCTCACATTATGCCAGAAATGTTATCGAGTATGGTCAACTATGCTGTCCTTGCTCCTACGGATGAAGAACCCTCCTAGCTAAACCATTGCTCTGATGCAAACATGCTTTTAAGGCCAGTCTTCATACTCTCAAAGTTTTGCAATGCTATCCAATTGGTAGCAAATCTAGTTATGCTCGGCCTCACTAAGTCACCTTGACACTTTTCCCTCATCATCTTTAATGCATATGTGTGGTTATACATGAAGGTGCCAACTTGTCGGGCTTGCTCCACGATCTTCTTCACAAGTTTGATCTTTGTCCTTTAGTATTAAGTCAATGCAGTAGTAGCACATGGAGTCCAAAAGAGCCTATATCTGTCCATCCATCAAGGCATCAATACAAAGTTATAAAGTGTACATGCAATGTAGGTATATGTATTTAAAAATGAAAATTATTACTAGAAGTAGAAGCATGTTTTGATACCTGAGGTTCCCTTGCATCTTCAACCTAGTTTTCTTGTAGTTGGAGCCATTATCAGTCACAATTTGAATCGCATTCTCCACTTCAACCTCCTTCATCACTTGCTTTAATAATTTATGAATGTATTTTGCATCCTTCTTCTCACCGGATGCATCTACTGACTTGAGGAACACTATCCTCCAATCACAATTCAACACAAAATTGATGATGAACTGTCTAGTGGGATCAGTCCAACTGTTAGCCATCACAATTACTCCATAATAAGCCAACATGGGCTCTAATCCATTAATATACTCAATTAACTCCTTGTGCTTAGAGAAAGCAATCCCCACTTTCTCCTTCACACTCCCCAATAAGTGCTTCAACTTTCTTTGCTTTTGCTCAGGCCTCCTAAATAGGGCCATATCACTACGAAGAATCTCTAGATCTGGATATGTAGGATGTGCTGATGAAGTTGGACCCCTTGTTGGGCCCATGGGATAGGAACCTCTTGCCTCACACTCTGACTCCTCATAGGGACTTGGGAGCTGCTTGTGCCTTCCATACCTCCTGGCTCTTTAGAGAACCCACAACCCATAGACCTCTGTTGCCTCCTCAATGTCATCAACCCTCTGCTGCTCCCTACTCATCATCATCGCCCTCTTCATTTGTTCTGCCTTTGGGTCAGGGTTACATCCATACTCTCCTGGCTCCTCTAGATCATAATCCTTTGGCTCTCGAAGGTCATCATGCATCCTTGAACTCCTCCCTCTGTGTTCTCTTCTCTTTTCTCTTTTGTTTTCCCCCACTCAAGTATGAGGCATTGCCTTCTTGACCTCTGAGGGCACCTTTTGGCACCCTACTACATCCCTGTTTCCACTAGCTAGATGCACCTTCAATCTAGTGGCCCCACCTCCTATTTGTTTCTTGCAGCAATTACACTTGCTCTTCCTCTTACCAGTTGTCAGTGGCCTCCCATATTGCCAAGCAATGTCTGACATTTTTGGAAAAAAGTGCTTGATACAAGAAATACGCATTAAGTATCTTGAAAAACTCCACAATATGCTCCAAAAATTACATAATAATAACCTTCTTTTTTTAAATTTAAAATAAGTATTTTTTTAATATCTAAATAATTTAAAAAATATAGAAAATACGCATTAATTATCTTAAAAAGCTCCACAACTTGCTCCAAAAATTGCATACATGCTTCCACTAACACTCTCCTATTTTTAAATTTAAAACAGAAATTAGTTAGTTTTTTTAATATTTAAATATTTTTAAAATTATTTAAATATATATTAAATATATTAAAAACAGATAATTAACAGAAAAAGCAATATGGTGTCTTAACTCTCATATACATTAATTTGAAGCTCATACATCTATTATACATTAACATTTTTAGCAATATACATAATTTACAAAATAATTTTTAATAAGAGAAAAATAAAAACAATAATAGGAAAAACAAAAAATTAATTTTGACACTATAAATTCGTAGATCAACACTCTAAAGTAAACATACTTAAATTTGGAAGCAATCCAAGAAGATTTAAGGCACAAACAAAACAAAAATTAAAAAATGAGAAAGTTGGTTACTCACCTTCTTTGATTCTCAAAATCCCACCAATGGAGGATCAAGATTGAAGAAGGAATGCAAAGGAGTTGCTAAAATAAGGTGAAATGGGGGTAGAATTCAAGAGAAATAAAAAAAATTTCAAAATAGGTCGAAGTCTCATTGGCGATACCGACCGAAATCGCGAAACCTGCAAAATAACGTGGTTTCTATTGAAAATGGTGATTTTTTTAACCGGCCATGTATCGTTTCGGGTCGATATGAAATGATATGAAATTTCGTATCGTTTGGTCGATACGAACCATTTCGTATTCCTATCTTTGTGCTTCATTTCGTTTTTGAAAAACAACAGGCATTTTGTCCGAAATTTCGACAATTTCGGTCGATTTTTTTTCCTATGTTAACGAGAAGGGTGGCAGTTTGAACCGCATCACCCCAGAATCAAGGTGGCACATGCATAGTAAACATAAGGGAGTGTGCCAGCTCCAAGAGATGCTTATTTTTGTGCTTTGCAACCCCATTTTGAGGTGTATCAACACAACTAGTTTGATGGATAATCCCATGATCAAAATAGTAAGCGGGAAAAGTTGCCACCTGAATATTCAGTCCTATTATCTATCCTATGGATTTTTATTACACCTCCAAACTGGTTCTTAGCCATATTGTGGAAATTTTGAAAACAGGAGAACTCATCACTTTTTTGATGCAAGAGATAAACCAAGTAGTGTGGGTGCAACAATCAATGAATGTAACGAACCAACAATGGCCAGATATTGACATAGTTTGAGAAGGACCCTATACATCGAGTGAATAACCAGAAAAATGAACTTTACTTCTATTATCTAAAATGGGATAAATGTCTTGTTTGCTTGGCCAAAATACAAGCATCACAATGAAAACCATTCAAATGACACTTTTTAACCAAATCAAGAAAGAGTCTAGACAAAACTGACAAAGCAATGGCTAAGACGATAATGCCACTGTATTAAAGACAATAATGTAATGTAAGAGAGGATGATGCAAAAACTATAGAAAGAGTAGATGGGACCATTGAGAGATTTTTTTCCTTAAAAGGAATGTTAAGGGGTTGTATGGTAACTATTATGTGTGCCAAATTTCCCAATTCGGCACAAAATCCACTTTTTATGCTTCTGTGCCGAATTGGGCAAATTTGGCACAGAATCTGTACTGAAATCTTGTATGGTTGGAAATAGATGGGCACGTTTCTCTAGCAAAATTGACACGGAATCTTGTATGGTATTTATAAGATTGGCACATTTTTTTTTTAATAAAACCAAGTAAAAAACTTAAAACACATTTATTTCAACTTAAACAAATTACATATTGTGGTTAAACCCTAATTCATCACTTTTCTTTTTTAACCCTAAGTCATCATTGAATCAAGAGAACCTTGGTGGATTTGAACCACCATCTCTTGAAACATGCTCATGTTCCAAGTACTCTACCAGTTGAGCTGAAGATCCATAAAATAAAGTTGTCAATTAAAGTTGTCATTTTAAAGATAGAAATAATACCATTTTATCAAGGAGCACATTTAAACATAGAAAAAACATGCTAACCTACCCTTCACTAACAGTTGCTAGAACCTTTTACCTCTTTTTACTTGCTTCTTCTTTCTTTTCAAATTTCATAAAGTTATTGCCTTCTTATCACAAGAGAAAGGATATCTAATCAAACTGACTGCACTCCATCCTTGTTTCCTTTTTAGAATTGCTGTCTTTTCTTTCTTTTGGTGGGGCTAGGTGTGTGGGGTTAGTTGTGGTTCTTGTTCTGTTTTTTGGTCCTGGCATTTGGTTTCACTAAGGAAGACAACATCCAGGCAGTGCTATTTAAGGTATTTTTTATTATTTGTAAGTGATCTAAGAAAAGTAATAAGGAGATGGATTGTTGTTTGTAATTTTCATTTTTGTTGGAGTTTTCATTTTTCTATATCGATTGACACAAAACAAGTATCTAATTTGATTTAAAATTTCAGCTATACAAGCCTTTGATGATTATTTCGGGCATTGAAGAGATAAACTATGCAGCAGAGGTCACAGACTGGTTTTCCACTGACTGCAATCATTGCTTCCAGAAAAAGTTGAAGCAGACCTAACTAAGCTTGCCCTTACAGGCCATTAGGAGGCAAAGCAGCTTTTGCTCTTGCATTAGGAACCTATGCTAAGACATCATTTAGCTTTTATGTGTTAATAGGAAGTGACCAGTTGCAGGAAAAAGCAAAGACTGTCAAGTGGAGCCTCAAATCCTTACCTATGAAGAAGAATCATTTGATCTTGGAATCCCTGTAATGGTGCTGGGAACTGGGTTGGGAGATAAAAAAGAAATATTGTTGTTGTGCCTGTGCACCTAAGGAAGTGATCATGAGGAGTTCTTCAGGGAATGTAAACCCGTAAAGGGTCATATGTTGGCTTCTGATTATGGTCATATGGACATGTTGAATGATAAACCATCAGGCATTATTCAGTAGCAGACGTCTACTTCTACCTAATCTATTCACATAAAGATGAACATCAACAGTAAACTAAGACTAACTTTATAGAATGAAACAACATGGTTTAAGTTCAGAGGAGCAACTTGTGCACTAGAAAAACATTGGGTTCATATGATCAGCAGAAGCCATTATCGGCTGTGATTGGCATGGAAGTTGCCATGGTTTCAGCAGAGGATCTGATACCTCAGGCATTTTCATGAAGAGATCACTCGTATCCTCCATAAAACCAATAGTCTCATCCTATTCATCCCCATCTCCTCCCCTCTTAAGTTGATTTTCACCTTTTTTTCCTAAATCTGAAGAACAATTAATATTCCCCTGGTTTTCCTTCTTCCCATATTCCCTGCACTGATGGATAAAGCCAAAAACAATAGATGATATAACCAATCTGAAATTACAAAGTAATACCAATATTATCTAGCCATGTCCTTAACATACTAGTAAATCACATAACAACAAACAATATAATCTATTTGTGAACTAACCTGCTTTGCATTGCATTTTCTACTTTTATCATGAATGAAACAACTACCAAGATTAAATTTTCAAGGACTTAACCACATCAATCCAAAAATCTTACCAATAAACAAACGTCTCTCAAAACATATATGCAAGTAAGATTGGATGTATATCAAGCCATTCAACCTCTGAAACTAACACATTGACATATAAACAAAAATTCAACATAAACAGAATGTTAGAGACTGATAGGGCCTTGGGATCACAGTATTATGCTACATTAAAGGCTGGGGGGGGAGAGAGAGGGAGAATTAGGTTTGATTAAGGGTTATAAATAGGTGTAAGATGTTAGGATTAGTTAAGGATTATTTATATGAGTGTTTGGGTAGCTAGGCTGAGGAACAGCAATATTCTGTGGGGGTGACTGGCACCATTGTGACTATTTTATCATTGTTCTTCGTTATTCTATCAATTAAATAATATTAGTTTTGAATTCGATTCGTGTGTACTTAACAAATTGGTATTAGAGTGCGTTTCGATCCATGAGAAGCAATGGAAACCAGATTATCCATGTTTTCCAGCAAAGGCAATCTGAAGAATGGCTTCTTGAAGTTTTCTTGTTCTGTTGGGAACGCCAAATTGAGAAAGAAGGAAGGTTGAGCATGGCTCTCCAACATCTAGAAGGAGAAGCCCTCGAGTGGCTCTACCAGAGGGAGTGGTTAGTACTGGATTGGACAAGTTTCAAAGAAGCTCTGAAACTCAGTTTCAATGAAGATAAGAAGATTGGAAGGGTTTCTAATTGTGTGAAACCAAAAAGGGTTAACGCACAAGGAGACCTACGAATGCCTGCTGAACCTCTAGAGTTTACCAAAAACTCTGAAGTCACAGACATTTTAGACACCTTCAAAGCAATTCAGACTTGGGGAATCAACAGCGATGAGGCATCAGTTGGGTTTTAAAAAAGGGGGACAAAGAGGCAGAACCACCATGGGAGAAACAAAGTCGGTCCATAGAGAATTACAGTTGGGTGGCACGATCTCCTACAAAACCTCCATGGGTGATGGCGATAGCTATGGAAGAAGATTTGTCGGCACCGTTGGAGCAGAGACAGCTTGATTTTCTGCAGAAATCTTGTGTGACAGGGTTGCGGACTGCAGTTATGGGGCAAGTTTCCTATATGGAAAGATCTTCATGATTCGGTTACCCGATTCAGATTTATGGTGATGATTGCGAAATATTTTTTGGAATTAATGACAACTCAAGAATGGAAGGAAGAATCTCAATCGGTGGTAAAAGAGGAAGGTCACTGTAAGCTTTTGATCGCAAGTCTTGTTTGGGAAGAAACGGTTCAAGTTTGGGTCTTGGTTGGACCGACTGTTCGATTGAGTTAGTTCAGCCTCTGGATTTGGGCCAAGTAATACAAGTGGCCCAAACAAGGGAATTAGACGAATGGGCCTTAAGATACCAACTTAGTTCAAACAAAACACAACCCACCTATTTGGGTTCTAGGTTGACTAACCAAGAGTTCAGTTATGGGCCTTCTATGGGTTTTAATTTCAGGCCCAGCCAAGTGTTCAGGCTACAACACAGGCAACCAGGGGTCCAAAAACAAAACGGCCCAGCTGTTAAATGGGGTTATTTTGGGAACTCTACTGTTCGCTGTTCTTCTTCCTTCAACACTGCCATCTACTCAACAAACCAGCAGCTCCAGCAGCTGTTCGAGATCGAGGGGAAGGTTGCAACTGTTCCGGCGACAGCGGGGATGCTATTCGTGGTCTATGACGACTCCGGAGCATGATTTACTGTCTACTATTTCGCCAAGGTCTGCATACTCGGGTGGGTAGGTTTATTAGAGAAGAACCGCAGGCCTTCTTCAGCCATGGAACAAACGGAGGATGAGGGTCTTCTTGGTGAACGCAAGCCTTTGGAATGACGATAATTTATTGCATGTTCGGCGGGAGATGCTACCATTTATGCACCCGAAGGCAATTGATACATGCCTTTTTCCAAGCGTCTTTGGACCTTTTTGCAACCTTTGGATTTGGGAGTGAAAATTTTCTCCACTTCTTTGCTTGAACGATATGCAGGGGAATGTGTAGATTGGCTTGCATTTGGTTGCTTCCTCTGCACATTTGTAGAAGATAGCGGCAGCGTTTTCAGTTTCTTAAGGGACACGGTTGACATTGCCCATATGGGACTCCATGGTTCCTATCTGCTGAATGCCCTTCATACTTATATTGATGCACAACTTAGTGCAGCATAAGTTTCGAAGGTTTTTAAGTGGGCTGCTTGGAGTTATGTGGGTATAGACTCGGCTGGTTTTCAGGATGGTTTGTTCTTGAAAACACTGAAATAGCATGGTTATGTGGCAAGCATGTGAAGATCAAGCTTCTAATTTTCCTTCACCTTTAGGACAAGGTGAATTTTGAGGGGCCGGTAGTGATAGGACCTTGGGATCACAATATTATGCTACATTAGGGGGGAGAGAGGGAGAATTAGGGTTGATTAAGGTATAAATAGGGGTAAGATGTTAGGATTAGTTAAAGATTATTTATATGAGTGTTTGGGCAGCTAGGGTGAGGGGGCGGCAATGTCTTTGTGGGGTGACTAGTACCATTGTAACCATTTTATCATTGTTCATCGTTATTCTATCAATTAAATAATATTAGTTTTGCATTCAATTCGTGGGTACTTAATAGAGACATATAAACCACATGTAGTTTTCTGGTTTTGGTAGATAATACCTAATTCCACCGAGTACAATAATTTCCTAAGGCAACAGATACATTCCACAAGGTGGAGATATGAACCACTACAACCGTTTCGTTTGTATGTAAGGCTATAGATTTCTTTGAGTTAGTCTTGAGAAAAGTTTCATAAAAGAAAGAGATAATAACCATTATATATCTATTTGGTTTCTGTGTAAAGCTTTAGAGATGCTGATGATTAAGGTCCAAGATGGTCTTGATTTGTATCTGAACTATTTGTATCAGCATCAACTCAAAATTATTGGGGACAATACCCAATTGAGAAGAACAAACTCAAATTATTGTGAATGATGATACCTCCTTTTTTTTTTTTTTTGGTGTTTGAGGTTCATCCGGACCAGCTTGCGCTCACCTCGATTACATCCTCAAAGGGAGCTTTGTCGTCTGCAAGGGTCGAACCCTTGACCTCTCCACTGAGAAGTATGGATCTTACCACTCTACCAACCCTGCATTGATTGAATGATGATACCTTACCTCATTGAGAAGAAGCGTTGGTGCAAAATCTTCCTCAATAATAATACAGAGGAAGTAAACAAAAACAAAAACCAGAGAAAGAGATGGAAGAACCCCATACGCACTCTCTCTCTCTTCCTCGAAGATCTAAAATCCTGGAAAGAGGAGGAGATTCAAACGAACTTGCTCGAACGAGTGCGAAGATATAAGCTTTCGATTTGCAAATCGTTATTTGCGGAGTGAAACGCGAATCTAGCTGCGGATATCAAATCATTCGATTTGCAGATGAAACTCGATTAGGGCTTTGAGAACTTTCCAAGCTTTGGTCTTGTGAGTTGCAGATCTTCTCAGAACTCCATGGCTAGAGCACGATTGAACCCTATTCAAAACCCTAAGGCTTTTGTTCTCCTTTGACTTGCGAGATCTTACGAGAACTCGACCATTGTGAGTGTGAGGAAGCGATTAAGGCTTTCATTCTCCTTCGACTTGCGAGATCTTCTTAAAACTTCGGCCGTTGTGAGTGTGAGAAGCCGATGAATGGAGATGTTTTGTTTGTGTTCGTAATGGCGTCGATGTCCCTTTGTTTCGTCAAGGAGGCGTGTGTGCCCCGCATTTTGTGAGAGAATTGCTTCTATACCCAAGAAGCTCCAAAGAAGCTCAAATTGGAGCTTCTTGGGCACAACCAATTTGTGTGCCAAATGCGGTTCGACACACTTTTGCTGAACGAGCACACTAATTTCAGACCGGTTTACCATACAAGATTTTAGCGACTTTTGTGCCAAAATGGGCAAATGGCATAGAATAAGTGTGCCAGAATCGTTACCATACAACCCTTAATCGTCCTAGGAGAGTCGTTGCATCACATAAGAGTCGGAGATGATGCAGCGAGATTCCTAGGGTCAATCCGGGTGTAGGAAGGGTAGTTGGTGGTTCGGTTTAGGTTAGAATGGTGTTGAAGGCTTAGGCAATGGCTGTTATGGGTGGTGAAGAAGCTGTCGGGGTGGCAATGATGGTAGGTGTGGAGATTGGGAGGCGGAATCTTTTTTCTTAATTTTTTGACTTACCGGAGTTTGCGATGGGTGTTGGTGCCCTATATTTGGCATGGCTCTGATGCCATGTTGAAATCTTGAGAGAATCTGACTTATGTCTGTGTGACATATCATAACTTTATTTATAATAATAGTTATGAATGAGCAAGTACAATGTTCCCCGATGTGGGACTAAAAAACATAAACAATAAAGACTCTCTAATAGAGCAAACTCCCAACTGGACTCAAACTCCTAACTGAAATCAACCTATGACTTACAACACCTTCGCTCTAATACCAATTGATGAAACCGCATATCTTGGCTTAGGGGTAGAATTGTAAGTTCCCTAAGAATGTGGCTGCCTGGGAATTTCTAGAAATAAATAGTGTGGTTTTCTAGGGTTTCCTCAACAATCCAAGCTTGTTGAATATGAAACTCAGATCTGAATTCTTTAGAAGATTGAAGTTCAAGATTTGAATTTGGAATTCAAACGCAGAATTGGGGTTTAGAGAGGTTTCGGCTGGGGTTTGGGGAATGGGCTGCTGTCCTGCAGTTTAGAACTAAAGATATTACTATTACGCAAGGCTGTCTCGGAGGGAAGGGGGTTGGGATTATAGGTGTTTAGTGTTTTCTGGAATTTAAAATTCTGCAACCCTTCTGGGGAGAAGATGAAGTGCAGGATTTGAAACTCGGAGAAAGTGGGGCTGTAATGGGGGAATTAGCTGGGGGGTGTTATTCCTAGAGGGATTTCGGCTTTGTGGAGGAAGAGGGGTGGGTTCAAGGGCTGGGAATGGGGATTTCCTAGTTGGGTTGGGATCTGCTGCATGGGAAGGGGGAAGGTCTAGGGGGACGCTGCGGGTGCTAAGAGCGGGGGCTTGGGCTTGAAGGGAAACAGAGGGGCAGGGGGTATACGCGATGGGGGTAGGGAGGTGTTTGAAGCCTTAACAAGAGGGGAAATTATTATTTATTTTTTTTTGGGGAGAGGGGGGGAAGTGCTACGGTAATGAGGGGAGGGCTTCCTAGGGTTGCATTGACAGAGAGGGAGTGAGGGAGGCTTGGGGGAGGAAAGCTGAGGTTGGTGGGGGGAAGGGACTGCATCTTACTTGGTTACTGGAAACTTGAGGAAAGCTTGCCAGATGGTTGCTGGATGTGAAGATCTCTTGATGCACTGCTGATTGAGGAAAGCAAGAAGAACTTGGAAGTTT